>NW_024431077.1:0-3874 GCF_017639785.1 Mesocricetus auratus
TTTTTAATTTTAATTTTAAATAGTTTGTTTTACATGTCAATCCCAGTTCCCTCTCCCTCCCCTCCTCCCGCACTCCTCTTCCCCCTCCCTCCCAACCTATTGCCAAATCCTTCCCCATAGGGGATATCCAGAGTCTGTCATTTTACTCTTGGTAGGGTCCAGGCACTCCCCTAAGAGTCCAGGCTGAGAGAGCATCTCTCTTTGTGCTATAGGCACACGAAGACAGTTTGTATATCAGGGATAGACACTGATCCACAGCTCAGGGCCCCATAGGTTGCCCAGGCCTTCTCACTGACACTCACATTCGGGGGTTCCAGATCTGTCCCATGCTGGCCTCCCCACTGTCGGTCTGGGGTCCAAGAGCTCTCCCCTGTTCAGATCTGCTGTCTCTGCTGGTTTTGCCAGCCCATTCTTTGCCAATTTGCTCATCACTCCTCTCTCTGTCACTGGGTTCCTTGGGTTCAGTTCAGTGATTAATTGTGTGTTTGCCTCTGCTTCCATCAATCACAGGATGAAGGCTCCCGGATGGTTATAGACATCAAGTTCATTATCAGGAAAGGGCATTCGAGGTGGTCCCTCCACTATTGCTTAGCTTGCCAATTGGTGTTATCCCTTTAGCTCACTCGAGGTCACTCTGGTGCCTGATCTGTCTTCGAACCTATGATTTCCCTCTTCCCCCTATTCTACCCCCACCCCCTCAACTTCCTGTTAAAGTTGTGTGTCACCACATCCCATGAGTGCTTTGTCTGCATGTGTGTCTGAGTACTACATGCATTTCTACTGCACACAGAGGATAGAACAGTGGCAGAGAGGGCAGGTCCTCTAAAGGAGCAGTGGTTTCTCTTACTTATGGAGTCATTTCTCTAGTATAGCAATCGGGTGGAGACCTCAAGTTCTGGCAGGCAAACAGACAAATGGCAAAAGCTTTTATTATTTGGTGGAATCTCTTGTAACATAAAACTGCAAAAGAAAGGTTTCACACACCTACCACCAGATTTTAATAAATACTTATCTATTCCGAGAAGAGTCCAGTATGGCTCCAATATGTGTGAGTCCAGTATGTGACATCATCCCATCATTTGATTATTTAATTTAATTATTTAAATTGATGATGATGTCCTGCTTCATGACTTGAGTCTGGCCAGTCCTCCCTGGGAGTTATCAATGTGACATCACATAATAACTTAATTATCTAAGTGTTTGTTGAAATGATCAATACATCATCAATGATCACCAGAGTTTCGAGCCACCTTGTGGGAATGAAGTACACAGGACTATCGAATTATTGAATTATAGAATTATTCACCTCCACGATGATGTCATTGGTTAGGGGTAGGGCAGCCACGTCAAGGGTTTAGCCATGATGGCATTGGGAGATGCAGTTGCCAGAAGCACGAGGAACACTAGGAGATGTAGTCCAACAGATGCTGGTACGCCACAGTGCCCACCGAGAGGAAGTACAAAGACTCGACCCAGCTGAGCCTGGTGGTCGAGGTGGGTGCCTCGCTGCTCCTCCTCCATCTCCTTGCCTTTGCTGTGCTGTACTACCACAAGGACAATGGCAGCAGCACAGGGGGTATCCGCACCATTGCTGCTGCAGGCATTGCAGGGGGAAGGGGGTGTCTCCTGGGATGACATCACAGCGCAAGAAAAGTAGCTCTGCTAGAGAAGATGCTGCACCGGTTCCATCATGAAGGGCTGTGGCAGCATCAAGACTGCAGGAACCTGGTCGCCCGCGGTGATGACATCATCCCGACCGGGCTCATCAGGCAAGTTCCTCCGATCCTGTGACTGCTAAATTTTTGAATTTTTTTTTGGTTTTTATGAGACAGGGTTTCTCTGTATTGTTTTGGAAGGCTATCGGTCCAGTCCGGCCTCGAACTCACAGAGATCCACGTGCCTCTGCCTCCCAAGTGCTGGGATTAAGGGCATGCACTACCACTGCCAGGCCAAATTGTTGAATTTTTAAAATCCATGACAACAGCATCCTTTGTGAGCTGGGTTTTGCCTGTCCTCCTGGGAACTGATTATACAAAACTGTCCAACTGTTTAATTATTTAATTATCTAAAGCCTTCATGACATAATCTGTTATCAGTGACGTCTGGAGCCACATTGTGGGAGTCAATGGTGACAGAACTCACCTGATTTTCTAATTATTCAGATCTGTCATTATCTATGTGTGGATGAGCGGAGTCTGTCTCCATCTTTTTGGAGTTAATCGTACGACGTTTCATTATTTACTTACTACAAACAACCATGGTTTTCTATGAAGTGTTTGCTCAGGTTGGGTTTTTTCTCTACCTTGCCATTATCACTAGTGTTATCCTTCAAGGAAAATGAAGAGGATATACGTGGGTTTCCTTATTTCTTTATTCTTCCATAATGAATGGTATCATTTCCTTAGATGCATTAGAAAACACAGGTAATTTTCTCAGGAATAGTATAGGCATGTATGTGTATATAGACTTCATACTTTGAGTACAAGCATTTGACGTCAGGTGTGGAACATGGATATTTTTGCATTATGTAGTAGGTATCTATGATATTGACACCAAAGTAACAAACTCACTTCATCTTTCTGTATTGGAAATTTTAGTGTAGTCAAAATCACCTGGAAGTTTCAGACATCCAACTCTGTTGGAATTTACAGTTACAAGAGTTTGACAGCACACTTGACTAAACACCCAGTTAAAGAATGAAGAGTTTGTCTCTTTCCCATCTCTTCTTCTAGTGGGTGCAGAAAGAGCTCCTTACTGGTCTGGGGACCAGAGTTCCCTTTTGGTGGGTGCTAGCAAGTCCAATAATCTGGTGGTTCTTCTATTCCTTGTCCGAATGCTGGTCCCGTGGGTGGAGAAGAAGAACAGGAATCTGGGGCGCTTATCCTCTTACCTGGTCCCCTGGACCCTATGCTGGGTCGTGTTGTACTTGATCCAGAACAGCTACTCCCCTGGTCTCCCTGGGTCCTCTGGTTTCCTGGTCTCGTTGGTGGGAGAGAAGACCTGGGGTCTGGGTGCTTGGCTCCCGCCGGGATTGGGAGCTCTGTGCAGGTCCCAGGCGATCTGCAGGCACTGGAGCACAGGCCGGGAAGCCGGCCTGTTTACCTGATGCTGCTGGAAGAACCGCCCAGGGAACTCTTACAGCTGATTAACACCTTCAGCAAAGTGGCAGGCTACAAGATCAACTCAAGAAAATCAATAGCCCTACTATATACAGATGATAAAAGGGCTGAAAGAGAAATCAGAGAAACATCACCCTTTACAATTGCCACAAACAACATAAAATACCTTGGGGTAACGCTAACCAAACAAGTGAAAGACCTGTATCGTAAGAACTTTGAATCTTTAAAGAAAGAAATTAAAGAAGCCCTCAGAAAATGGAAAGATCTCCCATGCTCTTGGATAGGTAGGATCAATGTAGTAAAAATGGCAATCCTGCCAAAAGCAATCTACAGATTCAATGCAATCCCCATTAAAATCCCAGCACAGTTCTTCACAGACCTTGAAAGAACAATAATCAATTTTGTATGGAAAAACAAAAGACCCAGGATAGCCAAAACAACCCTGTTCAACAAGGCAACGTCCAGAGGCATCACCATCCCTGACCTCAAGCTCTATTATAGAGCTATAGTCCTGAAAACAGCTTGGTATTGGCACAAAAATTGACAGGTAGACCAATGGAATCGAATTGAAAATCCGGGTATTAACCCACACACGTACGAACATCTGATCTTTGACAAAGAAGCTAAAAATATACAATGGAATAAAGAAAGCATCTTCAACAAATGGTGCTGGCATAATTGGAGACTGGCATGTAGAAGAATGCAGATCGATCCATGTCTATCGCCATGCACAAAACTTAAGTCCAAATGGATCA
>NW_024431078.1:0-4640 GCF_017639785.1 Mesocricetus auratus
AAGTGATCAAATAATGAGATGATGTCACATAATTCACCCCTGGAGAGACACCCATAGACCTCATCATTGATTTAAGTGACTAAATAAAGAGATGACATAACGCACTTAATTCCTGGGGATCTGCCCATAGACCTCTTCATTGATAGATATCATCATTGATTTAATTGACAAATAATGAGATGACATCACATATTTCACCCATGGGGAGAGACCCATAGAACTCATCATTGATTTAAATTACTAAATAATGAGATGACATTGCATGATTCACCCCTGGTGATATGCCCAAAGAACTCATCACTGATTTAAGTGACCAAATAATGAAATGACATCCTATGAATCACCCCTGGGGAGATGGCCATACACATCTTCAATGATTTATGTGAATGAATATTGAAGTGATGCTGCATAATTATCTCCCTGGGATAAGCCCACAGACCTTCTCATTGAATTAATTATCCAAATAATGTGATTAGGTTGCATGATTCACCCTGGGAAGGTAACTATAGACTTATCTTTGATTTAAGTAACTAAATAATGAGATCACATCTGATTATTTAGCCCTGGTGAGATGCCCATAGACATCAACATTGACTTATGTGACTAAATAATGAGATGAAGGGGTACAATGCATCCCTGGGGAGAAGACCATATACCTCATCATTGATTTACGTGATCAAGTAATGAGAGGACATCACAAAATTCTCCCCAGGGGCTTCTCCACATAATTCAACCCTGGAGAGATGCCCATCAAACTCATCATTGATTTAAGTAACTAAATAATGAGATAATCTCGAATAATTCATTCCAGGGGAGAATCCCATAGATTTTGTCATTGATTTATGTGTCTAATAATTAAATGTCCTGGCATAATTCAGCTCTGGGAAGATGCACAAAAGTATTAACATTGATTTAAATAACTATATAATGATATTTCCTCCCTTGATTCAATTTCGGGGATATGCACATAGTAGTTATCATTAAGTTAAGTGACTAAATAATGAGACAATGTCACATAATTCACCCCTGTGGAGATGCCAATAGACCTGAAAGTTGTTTTAAGTGATAAAAATGAGATGAAGTCCCATGATTCATCCCTGGGGAGATGGCCATAAACCTCATCATTGATTTAAGTATTTAAAAATTGATATGACATCACATAATTAACCCCTGGTGAGAAGTTCATAGATATCATCATTGATTTAAGTTACTAAATAAAGAGATGACATTGCACCATTCACCTCTGGGAGATGCACATAGACCTCCTCATTGATAGACATCATCATTGACTTAATTGTATAAATAATGGGTTGACATCCCATAATTCACCCATAGGGAGACTCCCATAGACCTCATCATTGACTTAAGTGAATAAATAATGAGATGATATTGCATAATTCACCCCTGGAGAGAAACCTGTAGACCTCATCATTGATTTAATTGACTAAATAATGAGATGACATAACCTGATTTACCCCATGGGAAAGGCCCATAGATTTCATCATTGATACAAGTGACTAAATAATGAGATGACATCACATAATTCCCCCCTAAGGAGATGCTCATAGACCTCATCTTTGATTTACATGACTAAATAATGAGAGGATATAGCATTATTCCACCTGGGTAGGAGTCCATAGATCACAGAATTGATTTAAGTGAGAAAATAATGTTATGACATCACATAATTCAGCTCAGAGGAGATGCCAATACACCTCATCACTAATTTAAGTGATCAAATAATGAGATGGTATGTTGGGAGTGCCTTAGGTACCTTGATCCTTTGAAGCCAAACCTGTACTTCCTAAAATCTAAAGATTTCATTAATTGGCTTTTAGCCTTAACAAAGGAGCCTTCTGGGGGTACTCAGAAAAGAAACAACATAGGTAGAACATAAGAATGCCATGACCCAGAAAGGTTGTCCAAACTCAGCCAGCCCTGACCATCACCTAGACAACAGCTGTTAGCCCACCCACTCCTCTCCCTTCTGAACTTTTTACCTTGACAATATACTTCTCCATGTGCTTAAACAACACCCTACTAAGTGCACACTTGATGCACAAAGCAACCCTGTCACCCTCATACCCCTCCCGTTCTCCTACTCTACCAAGTATATTTATTAACTGCCCTGAGAAAAATTAAATTGCCACATTGGAAAGAGAAGCTTTTTCTTTTGAGAGAAGCCTTCCCACCAGCCTGGTTCTAGAGCCGCATCAGTCCCAAATAAACACACAGGAGGCTATATTAATTATGAAACTGTTGGCCTTGCTTGTTTCTTACTGGCTAGCTCTGACTTAAGTAATTACCCCACAATTGTTAATCTAAGTATGTCTCTTACCGGAGAAGTTTCCGGGCTTCCTACCCCATGGCATCACATCTCGACTTTCCTTGTGTTTCTCCTACCCAGAGTCCTTCTGGACTCCTAATCCCTCCTATCTAGATTGGCCAGAGAGTGCTTTATTGACAAATGCACAGGACTTCCCCAACATCTCATCTTTCCTGTTTAAACAAAAAGAAAGGTCTTAACTTTAGCATAGTCAAATTATATATAACAGAACAGTTATCAAGTAAGAACACAGTTACAACATTTTGTCTATTAACATTCTTGTGAGTCCAAAGTCCTATATGTAGCTTATCTCTTATCATAACTAAGGAAAACTATAATTATAGCTATCTGTCTTCAACTCTATCAAAGACCACAGAAGGATAATATATAAACACCAGGATTGACAGAGATATCTTACTGCCTGGACAGTCACCCGAAGTTCCTCTGGAACGTTGGGGCATCCATCTTCAGACCATAGGCCACAATGTGTCTGGAACACTTCTCAGCAAAGCAGGAAATTTCAAACTGTCCATCTGCATTGGCAGTCTGTCTCAAATATATTTCTGTATATCTAGAAAACCTAACTTACCTAACTATAAGTTCTGACTATTATAAGTAACTATTTATAGTCTGTATTTAATTATGCATAACTTTTAAATGACCAGTATAAGCACAATATTTAATCAAGAGGAGAAATATACACATCATAAAATGGACCTTGAATTTGTATCAATAAATGAAAAACCATACCCATAACATAATTCCCCTTTTTACCATTAACAAGAGATCAGATGTGATCATTAGTCAATTATAAACAACCCCTTTAAATGAAAACAAAGATTTATAAACAAGATGGGAATTAGGACGTCGCTCATTCCAAACTGCTTAGTGCTGGAAGGGGGCGCTGTTTATACCATGGGGATCATGACAAAACTCAGAAAACTATATAAGTCCTTATTTTCAGGGTCTGTGAAGCTCCATCAACTTAGCTGTCTCAATTGTTGGAAAACCTGACCCACTGCTTCCGGGGTCTTGGATTCGTCAAACCACAGAAGGCTGGAAGGAATTCTCAGCTTTTCATTTTCTGTAGAAATATAAGGAAAATCTCCTTTCCCAAGTAACATATTCTTATACTTAAATTTTGAAGTCAAAGCATTTTCAAAAGATAGAAGTTGGATTAATTCAGCAGCATTTATAATCAAGTGTGCTTTAGTAGCTGTCCCTTCCTGAGCAATCAAAAAACTGAAAAACACAATAGCATACAGTATCCAGACTCTCTGTGTATTTTCCACCTTACGTGGCTTATTTACTTATCTATTATTATTATTATTATTACTCTATTTCTTTCACTTTTATTTATTTTTCTCTGAAACATGGTTTCTCTTTGGAAATCTGCCTGCCTCTGCGTCTGGAGCAATTCCTACCGGAGTGCGCCACCACAAATGGCTTCTTTATTTTCTCTCTCAATCTTACGTATATTTTAAAACACACTGTAAACCTTTAGAGGTTTTTCTTCATCCAAGTATGACTTTACTGTAAATCTTTATGTTTTTCTGGCCACGTGTCTTATCTGTTAAAACTGCGGCTGTTTAAACTGCCATTTTTTTTCTTTTTGTTTTCAAGATGGCGGGCATAAGCATGATTCCAGCTTACTGCCTCAGTCCAGGCTGACATCCAGCAAAAGCTGCCACTTCCAGCTGTATGTACATACCTTTCAATCGTTAGCAGAGTCTCTTAAAAGAACCTTGCTGGGGTTTTTGTTTTTTTGTTTTTTTTTTCTTTTTATGCCAAGTCAGGAATACTCCAGTAAGCGAGCCATGTGAATCTCGGCTTGTAGCTAGCAAAACACCTGAGAAAAATGCTGCTATCAAAAATCTGTGCTTCTCTCTGTTCTTCTGTTTCTAAAATTCCTTTAAAGCTTTTGTCATTCTACGTGGAAATTCAATCCCGCTCTGACACCATTCTGTAAAGTGAAGCTTTTTCCTTTGAGAGGAGCCTTCCCACCAGCCTGGTTCTAGAGCCGCATCAGTCCCAAATAAACACACAGGAGGCTATATTAATTATGAAGCTGTTGGCCTTGCTTGTTTCTTACTGGCTAGCTCTGACTTAAGTAATTACCCCACAATTGTAAATCTAAGTATGTCTCTTACCGGGGAAGTTTCCGGGCTGCCTATCCCATGGCGTCACATCTCGACTTTCCTTGTGTTTCTCCTACCCAGAATCCTTCTGGACTCCTAGTCCCTCCTATCTAGATTCCCTATTGGCCAGAATTTATTGCTTTATTGAAAATGCACAGGATTTCCTCATGATCAGC
>NW_024431079.1:0-21047 GCF_017639785.1 Mesocricetus auratus
CGCTACTGTCTCGCCAGCAAGAACGACGCGGGACACTCGGATCCTTCTGCAGTAAAGCTTTAATACATCTTGAGAGATAGATGATCAGCTTCTGAGAGGGAGACCCCAAGCTAAGAAACCCAGACCCTTATATAAGCCTAGGAGCTCCGAGTGAGACGTGTAGAGCCGGGATTGGTGGTTTGCACATCACCCCAGATGACGCTACGGAGAGGCACAGCTTAAACGGTTACCTCCAACTGACAGCAGATGTCAGCGCCATCTTCTAACGGTTAACTCCAACTGACAGCAGATGTCAGCGCCATCTTCTAATGGCGATAGCGATAGTGAGGGCGGCTCCTCACACAACACTATGTGTGAAACTATGTGCTTAACTACATGAGAACTTACCATATAACACTGTATTAGAAACTACGTGCTTAACTTCTTCAAAACTAACGATACAACACTGTGTGTGAAACTACATGCTTAACTTCTTCAAAACTAACGATACAACACTGTGTGTGAAACTAGGTGCTTAACTTCTTCAAAACTAACGATACAACACTGTGTGTGAAACTACATGCTTAACTTCTTCAAAACTAACGATACAACACTGTGTGTGAAACTATGTGATTAACTCCTTCAAAACCAACGATACAACACTGTGTGTGAAACTACATGCTTAACTTCTTCAAAACTAACGATACAACACTGTGTGTGAAACTATGTGCTTAACTTCTTCAAAACTAACGATACAACACTGTGTGTGAAACTACATGCTTAACTTCTTCAAAACTAACGATACAACACTGTGTGTGAAACTAGGTGCTTAACTTCTTCAAAACTAACGATACAACACTATGTGTGAAACTATGTGCTTAACTACATGAGAACTTACTATATAACACTGTATTAGAAACTACGTGCTTAACTTCTTCAAAACTAACGATAAAACACTCTGTGTGAATTTAGGTGCTTAACTTCCTCAAAACTAACGATACAACACTCTGTGTGAAAGTACATGCTTAACTTCTTCAAAACTAACGATACAACACTGTGTGTGAAACTACATGCTTAACTTCTTCAAAACTAACGATACAACACTGTGTGTGAAACTACATGCTTAACTTCTTCAAAACTAACGATACAACACTGTGTGTGAAACTACATGCTTAACTTCTTCAAAACTAACGATACAACACTGTGTGTGAAACTACATGCTTAACTTCTTCAAAACTAACGATACAACACTGTGTATGAAATTAGGTGCTTAACTACATGAGAACTTACCATATAACACTGTATTAGAAACTACGTGCTTAACTTCTTCAAAACTAACGATACAACACTGTGTGTGAAACTACATGCTTAACTTCTTCAAAACTAACGATACAACACTGTGTGTGAAACTAGGTGCTTAACTTCTTCAAAACTAACGATACAACACTATGTGTGAAACTATGTGCTTAACTACATGAGAACTTACTATATAACACTGTATTAGAAACTACGTGCTTAACTTCTTCAAAACTAACGATAAAACACTCTGTGTGAATTTAGGTGCTTAACTTCCTCAAAACTAACGATACAACACTGTGTGTGAAACTACATGCTTAACTTCTTCAAAACTAACGATACAACACTGTGTGTGAAACTACATGCTTAACTTCTTCAAAACTAACGATACAACACTGTGTGTGAAACTACATGCTTAACTTCTTCAAAACTAACGATACAACACTGTGTGTGAAACTAGGTGCTTAACTTCTTCAAAACTAACGATACAACACTATATGTGAAACTATGTGCTTAACTACATGAGAACTTACTATATAACACTGTATTAGAAACTACGTGCTTAACTTCTTCAAAACTAACGATACAACACTGTGTGTGAAACTACATGCTTAACTTCTTCAAAACTAACGATACAACACTGTGTGTGAAACTACATGCTTAACTTCTTCAAAACTAACGATACAACACTGTGTGTGAAACTACATGCTTAACTTCTTCAAAACTAACGATACAACACTGTGTGTGAAACTACGTGCTTAACTTCTTCAAAACTAACGATACAACACTGTGTGTGAAACTACATGCTTAACTTCTTCAAAACTAACGATACAACACTGTGTGTGAAACTACATGCTTAACTTCTTCAAAACTAACGATACAACACTGTGTGTGAAACTACGTGCTTAACTTCTTCAAAACTAACGATACAACACTATGTGTGAAACTATGTGCTTAACTACATGAGAACTTACCATATAACACTGTATTAGAAACTACGTGCTTAACTTCTTCAAAACTAACGATACAACACTGTGTGTGAAACTACATGCTTAACTTCTTCAAAACTAACGATACAACACTGTGTGTGAAACTATGTGCTTAACTACATCAGAACTAACTATACAACACTGTATGTAGAAACTACGTGCTTAACTTCTTCAAAACTAACGATACAACACTGTGTGTGAAACTAGGTGCTTAACTTCTTCAAAACTAACGATACAACACTGTGTGTGAAACTACATGCTTAACTTCTTCAAAACTAACGATACAACACTGTGTGTGAAACTACATGCTTAACTTCTTCAAAACTAACGATACAACACTGTGTGTGAAACTAGGTGCTTAACTTCTTCAAAACTAACGATACAACACTATGTGTGAAACTATGTGCTTAACTACATGAGAACTTACTATATAACACTGTATTAGAAACTACGTGCTTAACTTCTTCAAAACTAACGATACAACACTCTGTGTGAATTTAGGTGCTTAACTTCCTCAAAACTAACGATACAACACTGTGTGTGAAACTACATGCTTAACTTCTTCAAAACTAACGATACAACACTGTGTGTGAAACTACATGCTTAACTTCTTCAAAACTAACGATACAACACTGTGTGTGAAACTACATGCTTAACTTCTTCAAAACTAACGATACAACACTGTGTGTGAAACTAGGTGCTTAACTTCTTCAAAACTAACGATACAACACTATGTGTGAAACTATGTGCTTAACTACATGAGAACTTACCATATAACACTGTATTAGAAACTACGTGCTTAACTTCTTCAAAACTAACGATACAACACTGTGTGTGAAACTACATGCTTAACTTCTTCAAAACTAACGATACAACACTGTGTGTGAAACTACATGCTTAACTTCTTCAAAACTAACGATACAACACTGTGTGTGAAACTACATGCTTAACTTCTTCAAAACTAACGATACAACACTGTGTGTGAAACTACATGCTTAACTTCTTCAAAACTAACGATACAACACTGTGTGTGAAACTACGTGCTTAACTTCTTCAAAACTAACGATACAACACTGTGTGTGAAACTACATGCTTAACTTCTTCAAAACTAACGATACAACACTGTGTGTGAAACTAGGTGCTTAACTTCTTCAAAACTAACGATACAACACTATGTGTGAAACTATGTGCTTAACTACATGAGAACTTACCATATAACACTGTATTAGAAACTACGTGCTTAACTTCTTCAAAACTAACGATACAACACTGTGTGTGAAACTACATGCTTAACTTCTTCAAAACTAACGATACAACACTATGTGTGAAACTATGTGCTTAACTACATGAGAACTTACTATATAACACTGTATTAGAAACTACGTACTTAACTTCTTCAAAACTAACGATAAAACACTCTGTGTGAAATTAGGTGCTTAACTTCCTCAAAACTAACGATACAACACTGTGTGTGAAAGTACATGCTTAACTTCTTCAAAACTAACGATACAACACTGTGTGTGAAACTACATGCTTAACTTCTTCAAAACTAACGATACAACACTGTGTGTGAAACTACATGCTTAACTTCTTCAAAACTAACGATACAACACTGTGTGTGAAACTACATGCTTAACTTCTTCAAAACTAACGATACAACACTGTGTGTGAAACTACATGCTTAACTTCTTCAAAACTAACGATACAACACTGTGTGTGAAACTACATGCTTAACTTCTTCAAAACTAACGATACAACACTGTGTGTGAAACTACATGCTTAACTTCTTCAAAACTAACGATACAACACTGTGTGTGAAACTAGGTGCTTAACTTCTTCAAAACTAACGATACAACACTGTGTGTGAAACTACATGCTTAACTTCTTCAAAACTAACGATACAACACTGTGTGTGAAACTATGTGCTTAACTTCTTCAAAACTAACGATACAACACTATGTGTGAAACTATGTGCTTAACTACATGAGAACTTACCATATAACACTGTATTAGAAACTACGTGCTTAACTTCTTCAAAACTAACGATACAACACTGTGTGTGAAACTACATGCTTAACTTCTTCAAAACTAACGATACAACACTGTGTGTGAAACTAGGTGCTTAACTTCTTCAAAACTAACGATACAACACTGTGTGTGAAACTACATGCTTAACTTCTTCAAAACTAACGATACAACACTGTGTGTGAAACTACGTGCTTAACTTCTTCAAAACTAACGATACAACACTGTGTGTGAAACTACATGCTTAACTTCTTCAAAACTAACGATACAACACTGTGTGTGAAACTACGTGCTTAACTTCTTCAAAACTAACGATACAACACTATGTGTGAAACTATGTGCTTAACTACATGAGAACTTACCATATAACACTGTATTAGAAACTACGTGCTTAACTTCTTCAAAACTAACGATACAACACTGTGTGTGAAACTACATGCTTAACTTCTTCAAAACTAACGATACAACACTGTGTGTGAAACTACGTGCTTAACTTCTTCAAAACTAACGATACAACACTGTGTGTGAAACTACATGCTTAACTTCTTCAAAACTAACGATACAACACTGTGTGTGAAACTATGTGCTTAACTTCTTCAAAACTAACGATACAACACTGTGTGTGAAACTACGTGCTTAACTTCTTCAAAACTAACGATACAACACTGTGTGTGAAACTACATGCTTAACTTCTTCAAAACTAACGATACAACACTGTGTGTGAAACTAGGTGCTTAACTTCTTCAAAACTAACGATACAACACTATGTGTGAAACTATGTGCTTAACTACATGAGAACTTACTATATAACACTGTATTAGAAACTACGTGCTTAACTTCTTCAAAACTAACGATACAACACTGTGTGTGAAACTACATGCTTAACTTCTTCAAAACTAACGATACAACACTGTGTGTAAAACTACATGCTTAACTTCTTCAAAACTAACGATACAACACTGCGTGTGAAATTAGGTGCTTAACTACATGAGAACTTACCATATAACACTGTATTTGAAACTACTTGCTTAACTTCTTCAAAACTAACGATACAACACTGTGTGTGAAACTAGATGCTTAACTTCTTCAAAACTAACGATACAACACTGTGTGTGAAACTACATGCTTAACTTCTTCAAAACTAACGATACAACACTGTGTGTGAAACTACATGCTTAACTTCTTCAAAACTAACGATACAACACTGTGTGTGAAACTACATGCTTAACTTCTTCAAAACTAACGATACAACACTGTGTGTGAAACTACATGCTTAACTTACTTCAAAACTAACGATACAACACTGTGTGTGAAACTAGATGCTTAACTTCTTCAAAACTAACGATACAACACTGTGTGTGAAACTACGTGCTTAACTTCTTCAAAACTAACGATACAACACTATGTGTGAAACTATGTGCTTAACTACATGAGAACTTACGATATAACACTGTATGTAGAAACTACGTGCTTAACTTCTTCAAAACTAACGATACAACACTGTGTGTGAAACTACATGCTTAACTTCTTCAAAACTAACGATACAACACTGTGTGTGAAACTACGTGCTTAACTTCTTCAAAACTAACGATACAACACTGTGTGTGAAACTACATGCTTAACTTCTTCAAAACTAACGATACAACACTGTGTGTGAAACTACATGCTTAACTTCTTCAAAACTAACGATACAACACTGTGTGTGAAACTAGGTGCTTAACTTCTTCAAAACTAACGATACAACACTATGTGTGAAACTATGTGCTTAACTACATGAGAACTTACTATATAACACTGTATTAGAAACTACGTGCTTAACTTCTTCAAAACTAACGATACAACACTGTGTGTGAAACTACATGCTTAACTTCTTCAAAACTAACGATACAACACTGTGTGTGAAACTACGTGCTTAACTTCTTCAAAACTAACGATACAACACTGTGTGTGAAACTACGTGCTTAACTTCTTCAAAACTAACGATACAACACTGTGTGTGAAACTACGTGCTTAACTTCTTCAAAACTAACGATACAACACTGTGTGTGAAACTACATGCTTAACTTCTTCAAAACTAACGATACAACACTGTGTGTGAAACTACATGCTTAACTTCTTCAAAACTAACGATACAACACTGTGTGTGAAACTACATGCTTAACTTCTTCAAAACTAACGATACAACACTGTGTGTGAAACTACGTGCTTAACTTCTTCAAAACTAACGATACAACACTGTGTGTGAAACTATGTGCTTAACTACATGAGAACTTACCATATAACACTGTATTAGAAACTACGTGCTTAACTTCTTCAAAACTAACGATACAACACTGTGTGTGAAACTACATGCTTAACTTCTTCAAAACTAACGATACAACACTGTGTGTGAAACTAGGTGCTTAACTTCTTCAAAACTAACGATACAACACTATGTGTGAAACTATGTGCTTAACTACATGAGAACTTACTATATAACACTGTATTAGAAACTACGTGCTTAACTTCTTCAAAACTAACGATACAACACTGTGTGTGAAACTACATGCTTAACTTCTTCAAAACTAACGATACAACACTGTGTGTGAAACTACATGCTTAACTTCTTCAAAACTAACGATACAACACTGTGTGTGAAACTACATGCTTAACTTCTTCAAAACTAACGATACAACACTGTGTGTGAAACTACATGCTTAACTTCTTCAAAACTAACGATACAACACTGTGTGTGAAACTACGTGCTTAACTTCTTCAAAACTAACGATACAACACTGTGTGTGAAACTACGTGCTTAACTTCTTCAAAACTAACGATACAACACTGTGTGTGAAACTACGTGCTTAACTTCTTCAAAACTAACGATACAACACTGTGTGTGAAACTACATGCTTAACTTCTTCAAAACTAACGATACAACACTGTGTGTGAAACTACGTGCTTAACTTCTTCAAAACTAACGATACAACACTGTGTGTGAAACTATGTGCTTAACTACATGAGAACTTACTATATAACACTGTATTAGAAACTACGTGCTTAACTTCTTCAAAACTAACGATACAACACTGTGTGTGAAACTACATGCTTAACTTCTTCAAAACTAACGATACAACACTGTGTGTGAAACTACGTGCTTAACTTCTTCAAAACTAACGATACAACACTGTGTGTGAAACTACGTGCTTAACTTCTTCAAAACTAACGATACAACACTGTGTGTGAAACTACATGCTTAACTTCTTCAAAACTAACGATACAACACTGTGTGTGAAACTACATGCTTAACTTCTTCAAAACTAACGATACAACACTGTGTGTGAAACTACGTGCTTAACTTCTTCAAAACTAACGATACAACACTGTGTGTGAAACTACGTGCTTAACTTCTTCAAAACTAACGATACAACACTGTGTGTGAAACTACATGCTTAACTTCTTCAAAACTAACGATACAACACTGTGTGTGAAACTACATGCTTAACTTCTTCAAAACTAACGATACAACACTGTGTGTGAAACTATGTGCTTAACTTCTTCAAAACTAACGATACAACACTATGTGTGAAACTATGTGCTTAACTACATGAGAACTTACCATATAACACTGTATTAGAAACTACGTGCTTAACTTCTTCAAAACTAACGATACAACACTGTGTGTGAAACTACATGCTTAACTTCTTCAAAACTAACGATACAGCACTGTGTGTGAAACTAGGTGCTTAACTTCTTCAAAACTAACGATACAACACTATGTGTGAAACTATGTGCTTAACTACATGAGAACTTACTATATAACACTGTATTAGAAACTACGTGCTTAACTTCTTCAAAACTAACGATACAACACTGTGTGTGAAACTAGGTGCTTAACTTCTTCAAAACTAACGATACAACACTATGTGTGAAACTATGTGCTTAACTACATGAGAACTTACTATATAACACTGTATTAGAAACTACGTGCTTAACTTCTTCAAAACTAACGATACAACACTGTGTGTGAAACTAGGTGCTTAACTTCTTCAAAACTAACGATACAACACTCTGTGTGAAAGTACATGCTTAACTTCTTCAAAACTAACGATACAACACTGTGTGTGAAACTACATGCTTAACTTCTTCAAAACTAACGATACAACACTGTGTGTAAAACTACATGCTTAACTTCTTCAAAACTAACGATACAACACTGCGTATGAAATTATGTGCTTAACTACATGAGAACTTACCATATAACACTGTATTTGAAACTACATGCTTAACTTCTTCAAAACTAACGATACAACACTGTGTGTGAAACTAGATGCTTAACTGCTTCCAAACTAACGATACAAAACTGTGTGTGAATCTATATGCTTAACTTCTTCAAAACCAGCGATACAACACTGTGGGTGAAACTACATGCTTAACTTACTTCAAAACTAACGATACAACACTGTGTGTGAAACTAGGTGCTTAACTTCTTCAAAACTAACGATACAACACTGTGTGTGAAACTACATGCTTAACTTCTTCAAAACTAACGATACAACACTGTGTGTGAAACTATGTGCTTAACTTCTTCAAAACTAACGATACAACACTGTGTGTGAAACTACGTGCTTAACTTCTTCAAAACTAACGATACAACACTGTGTGTGAAACTACATGCTTAACTTCTTCAAAACTAACGATACAACACTGTGTGTGAAACTATGTGCTTAACTTCTTCAAAACTAACGATACAACACTGTGTGTGAAACTACATGCTTAACTTCTTCAAAACTAACGATACAACACTGTGTGTGAAACTACATGCTTAACTTCTTCAAAACTAACGATACAACACTATGTGTGAAATTATGTGCTTAACTACATGAGAACTTACCATACAACACTGTATTAGAAACTACGTGCTTAACTTCTTCAAAACTAACGATACAACACTGTGTGTGAAACTACATGCTTAACTTCTTCAAAACTAACGATACAACACTGTGTGTGAAATTATGTGCTTAACTTCTTCAAAAACAACGATACAACACTATGTGTGAAACTATGTGCTTAACTACATGAGAACTTACCATATAACACTGTATTAGAAACTACGTGCTTAACTTCTTCAAAACTAACGATACAACACTGTGTGTGAAACTACATGCTTAACTTCTTCAAAACTAACGATACAACACTGTGTGTGAAACTAGGTGCTTAACTTCTTCAAAACTAACGATACAACACTATGTGTGAAACTATGTGCTTAACTACATGAGAACTTACTATATAACACTGTATTAGAAACTACGTGCTTAACTTCTTCAAAACTAACGATACAACACTGTGTGTGAAACTAGGTGCTTAACTTCTTCAAAACTAACGATACAACACTGTGTGTGAAACTACATGCTTAACTTCTTCAAAACTAACGATACAACACTGTGTGTGAAACTACATGCTTAACTTCTTCAAAACTAACGATACAACACTGTGTGTGAAACTACGTGCTTAACTTCTTCAAAACTAACGATACAACACTGTGTGTGAAACTACATGCTTAACTTCTTCAAAACTAACGATACAACACTGTGTGTGAAACTATGTGCTTAACTACATGAGAACTTACCATATAACACTGTATGTGAAACTACGTGCTTAACTTCTTCAAAACTAACGATACAACACTGTGTGTGAAACTACGTGCTTAACTTCTTCAAAACTAACGATACAACACTATGTGTGAAACTATGTGCTTAACTACATGAGAACTTACCATATAACACTGTATGTAGAAACTACGTGCTTAACTTCTTCAAAACTAACGATACAACACTGTGTGTGAAACTACATGCTTAACTTCTTCAAAACTAACGATACAACACTGTGTGTGAAACTACGTGCTTAACTTCTTCAAAACTAACGATACAACACTGTGTGTGAAACTATGTGCTTAACTACATGAGAACTTACCATATAACACTGTATTAGAAACTACGTGCTTAACTTCTTCAAAACTAACGATACAACACTGTGTGTGAAACTACATGCTTAACTTCTTCAAAACTAACGATACAACACTGTGTGTGAAACTACATGCTTAACTTCTTCAAAACTAACGATACAACACTGTGTGTGAAACTACATGCTTAACTTCTTCAAAACTAACGATACAACACTATGTGTGAAACTATGTGCTTAACTACATGAGAACTTACCATATAACACTGTATTAGAAACTACGTGCTTAACTTCTTCAAAACTAACGATACAACACTGTGTGTGAAACTACATGCTTAACTTCTTCAAAACTAACGATACAACACTGTGTGTGAAACTACGTGCTTAACTTCTTCAAAACTAACGATACAACACTATGTGTGAAACTATGTGCTTAACTACATGAAAACTAACGATACAACACTGTGTGTAGAAACTACGTGCTTAACTTCTTCAAAACTAACGATACAACACTATGTGTGAAACTATGTGCTTAACTACATGAGAACTTACTATATAACACTGTATGTAGAAACTACGTGCTTAACTTCTTCAAAACTAACGATACAACACTGTGTGTGAAACTACATGCTTAACTTCTTCAAAACTAACGATACAACACTGTGTGTGAAACTACGTGCTTAACTTCTTCAAAACTAACGATACAACACTGTGTGTGAAACTACGTGCTTAACTTCTTCAAAACTAACGATACAACACTGTGTGTGAAACTACATGCTTAACTTCTTCAAAACTAACGATACAACACTGTGTGTGAAACTACATGCTTAACTTCTTCAAAACTAACGATACAACACTGTGTGTGAAACTATGTGCTTAACTACATGAGAACTTACCATATAACACTGTATTTGAAACTACGTGCTTAACTTCTTCAAAACTAACGATACAACACTGTGTGTGAAACTACATGCTTAACTTCTTCAAAACTAACGATACAACACTGTGTGTGAAACTACATGCTTAACTTCTTCAAAACTAACGATACAACACTGTGTGTGAAACTACGTGCTTAACTTCTTCAAAACTAACGATACAACACTGTGTGTGAAACTATGTGCTTAACTTCTTCAAAACTAACGATACAACACTGTGTGTGAAACTACATGCTTAACTTCTTCAAAACTAACGATACAACACTGTGTGTGAAACTACATGCTTAACTTCTTCAAAACTAACGATACAACACTGTGTGTGAAACTAGGTGCTTAACTTCTTCAAAACTAACGATACAACACTATGTGTGAAACTATGTGCTTAACTACATGAGAACTTACTATATAACACTGTATTAGAAACTACGTGCTTAACTTCTTCAAAACTAACGATACAACACTGTGTGTGAAACTACATGCTTAACTTCTTCAAAACTAACGATACAACACTGTGTGTGAAACTACATGCTTAACTTCTTCAAAACTAACGATACAACACTGTGTGTGAAACTACATGCTTAACTTCTTCAAAACTAACGATACAACACTATGTGTGAAACTATGTGCTTAACTACATGAGAACTTACCATATAACACTGTATTAGAAACTACGTGCTTAACTTCTTCAAAACTAACGATACAACACTGTGTGTGAAACTACATGCTTAACTTCTTCAAAACTAACGATACAACACTGTGTGTGAAACTACATGCTTAACTTCTTCAAAACTAACGATACAACACTGTGTGTGAAACTACGTGCTTAACTTCTTCAAAACTAACGATACAACACTGTGTGTGAAACTACGTGCTTAACTTCTTCAAAACTAACGATACAACACTGTGTGTGAAACTACATGCTTAACTTCTTCAAAACTAACGATACAACACTGTGTGTGAAACTAGGTGCTTAACTTCTTCAAAACTAACGATACAACACTATGTGTGAAACTATGTGCTTAACTACATGAGAACTTACCATATAACACTGTATTAGAAACTACGTGCTTAACTTCTTCAAAACTAACGATACAACACTGTGTGTGAAACTATGTGCTTAACTTCTTCAAAACTAACGATACAACACTATGTGTGAAACTATGTGCTTAACTACATGAGAACTTACCATATAACACTGTATGTAGAAACTACGTGCTTAACTTCTTCAAAACTAACGATACAACACTGTGTGTGAAACTACATGCTTAACTTCTTCAAAACTAACGATACAACACTGTGTGTGAAACTACGTGCTTAACTTCTTCAAAACTAACGATACAACACTGTGTGTGAAACTAGGTGCTTAACTTCTTCAAAACTAACGATACAACACTATGTGTGAAACTATGTGCTTAACTACATGAGAACTTACTATATAACACTGTATTAGAAACTACGTGCTTAACTTCTTCAAAACTAACGATACAACACTGTGTGTGAAACTAGGTGCTTAACTTCTTCAAAACTAACGATACAACACTGTTTATGAAATTAGGTGCTTAACTACATGAAAACTTACCATATAACACTGTATTAGAAACTACGTGCTTAACTTCTTCAAAACTAACGATACAACACTGTGTGTGAAACTACATGCTTAACTTCTTCAAAACTAACGATACAACACTGTGTGTGAAACTAGGTGCTTAACTTCTTCAAAACTAACGATACAACACTATGTGTGAAACTATGTGCTTAACTACATGAGAACTTACTATATAACACTGTATTAGAAACTACGTGCTTAACTTCTTCAAAACTAACGATACAACACTCTGTGTGAAATTAGGTGCTTAACTTCTTCAAAACTAACGATACAACACTGTGTGTGAAACTACATGCTTAACTTCTTCAAAACTAACGATACAACACTGTGTGTGAAATTAGGTGCTTAACTACATGAGAACTTACCATATAACACTGTATTTGAAACTACTTGCTTAACTTCTTCAAAACTAACGATACAACACTGTGTGTGAAACTACATGCTTAACTTCTTCAAAACTAACGATACAACACTGTGTGTGAAACTACATGCTTAACTTCTTCAAAACTAACGATACAACACTGTGTGTGAAACTACATGCTTAACTTCTTCAAAACTAACGATACAACACTGTGTGTGAAACTACATGCTTAACTTCTTCAAAACTAACGATACAACACTGTGTGTGAAACTAGGTGCTTAACTTCTTCAAAACTAACGATACAACACTGTGTGTGAAACTACATGCTTAACTTCTTCAAAACTAACGATACAACACTGTGTGTGAAACTACATGCTTAACTTCTTCAAAACTAACGATACAACACTATGTGTGAAACTATGTGCTTAACTACATGAGAACTTACCATATAACACTGTATTAGAAACTACGTGCTTAACTTCTTCAAAACTAACGATACAACACTGTGTGTGAAACTACATGCTTAACTTCTTCAAAACTAACGATACAACACTGTGTGTGAAACTACATGCTTAACTTCTTCAAAACTAACGATACAACACTATGTGTGAAACTATGTGCTTAACTACATGAGAACTTACTATATAACACTGTATTAGAAACTACGTGCTTAACTTCTTCAAAACTAACGATACAACACTGTGTGTGAAACTAGGTGCTTAACTTCTTCAAAACTAACGATACAACACTGTGTGTGAAACTACATGCTTAACTTCTTCAAAACTAACGATACAACACTGTGTGTGAAACTAGGTGCTTAACTTCATGAGAACTAACGATACAACACTGTATGTAGAAACTACGTGCTTAACTTCTTCAAAACTAACGATACAACACTGTGTGTGAAACTACATGCTTAACTTCTTCAAAACTAACGATACAACACTGTGTGTGAAACTACATGCTTAACTTCTTCAAAACTAACGATACAACACTGTGTGTGAAACTACGTGCTTAACTTCTTCAAAAACAACGATACAACACTATGTGTGAAACTATGTGCTTAACTACATGAGAACTTACCATATAACACTGTATTAGAAACTACGTGCTTAACTTCTTCAAAACTAACTATACAACACTGTGTGTGAAACTACATGCTTAACTTCTTCAAAACTAACGATACAACACTGTGTGTGAAACTAGGTGCTTAACTTCTTCAAAACTAACGATACAACACTATGTGTGAAACTATGTGCTTAACTACATGAGAACTTACTATATAACACTGTATTAGAAACTACGTACTTAACTTCTTCAAAACTAACGATAAAACACTCTGTGTGAATTTAGGTGCTTAACTTCCTCAAAACTAACGATACAACACTCTGTGTGAAAGTACATGCTTAACTTCTTCAAAACTAACGATACAACACTGTGTGTGAAACTACGTGCTTAACTTCTTCAAAACTAACGATACAACACTGTGTGTGAAACTACATGCTTAACTTCTTCAAAACTAACGATACAACACTGTGTGTGAAATTATGTGCTTAACTACATGAGAACTTACCATATAACACTGTATTTGAAACTACGTGCTTAACTTCTTCAAAACTAACGATACAACACTGTGTGTGAAACTACATGCTTAACTTCTTCAAAACTAACGATACAACACTCTGTGTGAATTTACGTGCTTAACTTCTTCAAAACTAACGATACAACACTGTGTGTGAAAGTACGTGCTTAACTTCTTCAAAACTAACGATACAACACTGTGTGTGAAACTACATGCTTAACTTCTTCAAAACTAACGATACAACACTGTGTGTGAAACTACATGCTTAACTTCTTCAAAACTAACGATACAACACTGTGTGTGAAATTATGTGCTTAACTACATGAGAACTTACCATATAACACTGTATTAGAAACTACGTGCTTAACTTCTTCAAAACTAACGATACAACACTGTGTGTGAAACTACATGCTTAACTTCTTCAAAACTAACGATACAACACTGTGTGTGAAACTACATGCTTAACTTCTTCAAAACTAACGATACAACACTGTGTGTGAAACTACGTGCTTAACTACATGAGAACTTACCATATAACACTGTATTTGAAACTACATGCTTAACTTCTTCAAAACTAACGATACAACACTGTGTGTGAAACTAGGTGCTTAACTACATGAGAACTTACCATATAACACTGTATTAGAAACTACGTGCTTAACTTCTTCAAAACTAACGATACAACACTGTGTGTGAAACTACATGCTTAACTTCTTCAAAACTAACGATACAACACTGTGTGTGAAACTACATGCTTAACTTCTTCAAAACTAACGATACAACACTGTGTGTGAAACTACGTGCTTAACTTCTTCAAAACTAACGATACAACACTATGTGTGAAACTATGTGCTTAACTACATGAGAACTTACCATATAACACTGTATTAGAAACTACGTGCTTAACTTCTTCAAAACTAACGATACAACACTGTGTGTGAAACTACATGCTTAACTTCTTCAAAACTAACGATACAACACTGTGTGTGAAACTACGTGCTTAACTTCTTCAAAACTAACGATACAACACTATGTGTGAAACTATGTGCTTAACTACATGAGAACTTACTATATAACACTGTATTAGAAACTACATGCTTAACTTCTTCAAAACTAACGATACAACACTGTGTGTGAAACTAGGTGCTTAACTTCTTCAAAACTAACGATACAACACTGTGTGTGAAACTACATGCTTAACTTCTTCAAAACTAACGATACAACACTGTGTGTGAAACTATGTGCTTAACTACATGAGAACTTACCATATAACACTGTATTAGAAACTACGTGCTTAACTTCTTCAAAACTAACGATACAACACTGTGTGTGAAACTACATGCTTAACTTCTTCAAAACTAACGATACAACACTGTGTGTGAAACTAGGTGCTTAACTTCTTCAAAACTAACGATACAACACTATGTGTGAAACTATGTGCTTAACTACATGAGAACTTACTATATAACACTGTATTAGAAACTACGTGCTTAACTTCTTCAAAACTAACGATACAACACTGTGTGTGAAACTACGTGCTTAACTTCTTCAAAACTAACGATACAACACTATGTGTGAAACTATGTGCTTAACTACATGAGAACTTACTATATAACACTGTATTAGAAACTACGTGCTTAACTTCTTCAAAACTAACGATACAACACTCTGTGTGAAACTAGGTGCTTAACTTCCTCAAAACTAACGATACAACACTGTGTGTGAAAGTACATGCTTAACTTCTTCAAAACTAACGATACAACACTGTGTGTGAAACTACATGCTTAACTTCTTCAAAACTAACGATACAACACTGTGTGTGAAACTACATGCTTAACTTCTTCAAAACTAACGATACAACACTGTGTATGAAATTATGTGCTTAACTACATGAGAACTTACCATATAACACTGTATTTGAAACTACATGCTTAACTTCTTCAAAACTAACGATACAACACTGTGTGTGAAACTACATGCTTAACTTCTTCAAAACTAACGATACAACACTGTGTGTGAAACTACATGCTTAACTTCTTCAAAACTAACGATACAACACTGTGTGTGAAACTACATGCTTAACTATCTTCAAAACTAACGATACAACACTGTGTGTGAAACTACGTGCTTAACTTCTTCAAAACCAACGATACAACACTGTGTGTGAAACTACATGCTTAACTTCTTCAAAACTAACGATACAACACTGTGTGTGAAACTATGTGCTTAACTTCTTCAAAACTAACGATACAACACTGTGTGTGAAACTACGTGCTTAACTTCTTCAAAACTAACGATACAACACTATGTGTGAAACTACATGCTTAACTTCTTCAAAACTAACGATACAACACTGTGTGTGAAACTATGTGCTTAACTTCTTCAAAACTAACGATACAACACTGTGTGTGAAACTACATGCTTAACTTCTTCAAAACTAACGATACAACACTGTGTGTGAAACTACATGCTTAACTTCTTCAAAACTAACGATACAACACTATGTGTGAAACTATGTGCTTAACTACATGAGAACTTACCATATAACACTGTATTAGAAACTACGTGCTTAACTTCTTCAAAACTAACGATACAACACTGTGTGTGAAACTACATGCTTAACTTCTTCAAAACTAACGATACAACACTGTGTGTGAAATTATGTGCTTAACTTCTTCAAAACTAACGATACAACACTATGTGTGAAACTATGTGCTTAACTACATGAGAACTTACCATATAACACTGTATTAGAAACTACGTGCTTAACTTCTTCAAAACTAACGATACAACACTGTGTGTGAAACTACATGCTTAACTTCTTCAAAACTAACGATACAACACTGTGTGTGAAACTAGGTGCTTAACTTCTTCAAAACTAACGATACAACACTATGTGTGAAACTATGTGCTTAACTACATGAGAACTTACTATATAACACTGTATTAGAAACTACGTGCTTAACTTCTTCAAAACTAACGATACAACACTGTGTGTGAAACTAGGTGCTTAACTTCTTCAAAACTAACGATACAACACTGTGTGTGAAACTACATGCTTAACTTCTTCAAAACTAACGATACAACACTGTGTGTGAAACTACATGCTTAACTTCTTCAAAACTAACGATACAACACTGTGTGTGAAACTACGTGCTTAACTTCTTCAAAACTAACGATACAACACTGTGTGTGAAACTACGTGCTTAACTTCTTCAAAACTAACGATACAACACTGTGTGTGAAACTATGTGCTTAACTACATGAGAACTTACCATACAACACTGTATGTAGAAACTACATGCTTAACTTCTTCAAAACTAACGATACAACACTGTGTGTGAAACTAGGTGCTTAACTTCTTCAAAACTAACGATACAACACTATGTGTGAAACTATGTGCTTAACTACATGAGAACTAACTATATAACACTGTATGTAGAAACTACGTGCTTAACTTCTTCAAAACTAACGATACAACACTGTGTGTGAAACTACATGCTTAACTTCTTCAAAACTAACGATACAACACTGTGTGTGAAACTACATGCTTAACTTCTTCAAAACTAACGATACAACACTGTGTGTGAAACTATGTGCTTAACTACATGAGAACTAACGATATAACACTGTATGTGAAACTACATGCTTAACTTCTTCAAAACTAACGATACAACACTGTGTGTGAAACTACATGCTTAACTTCTTCAAAACTAACGATACAACACTGTGTGTGAAACTACATGCTTAACTTCTTCAAAACTAACGATACAACACTGTGTGTGAAACTACGTGCTTAACTTCTTCAAAACTAACGATACAACACTATGTGTGAAACTATGTGCTTAACTACATGAGAACTTACCATATAACACTGTATTAGAAACTACGTGCTTAACTTCTTCAAAACTAACGATACAACACTGTGTGTGAAACTACATGCTTAACTTCTTCAAAACTAACGATACAACACTGTGTGTGAAACTACGTGCTTAACTTCTTCAAAACTAACGATACAACACTATGTGTGAAACTATGTGCTTAACTACATGAGAACTTACCATATAACACTGTATTAGAAACTACGTGCTTAACTTCTTCAAAACTAACGATACAACACTGTGTGTGAAACTATGTGCTTAACTACATGAGAACTTACCATATAACACTGTATTAGAAACTACGTGCTTAACTTCTTCAAAACTAACGATACAACACTGTGTGTGAAACTACATGCTTAACTTCTTCAAAACTAACGATACAACACTGTGTGTGAAACTACGTGCTTAACTTCTTCAAAACTAACGATACAACACTCTGTGTGAAACTACGTGCTTAACTTCTTCAAAACTAACGATACAACACTGTGTGTGAAACTACGTGCTTAACTTCTTCAAAACTAACGATACAACACTGTGTGTGAAACTACATGCTTAACTTCTTCAAAACTAACGATACAACACTGCGTGTGAAATTATGTGCTTAACTACATGAGAACTTACCATATAACACTGTATTTGAAACTACTTGCTTAACTTCTTCAAAACTAACGATACAACACTGTGTGTGAAACTACATGCTTAACTTCTTCAAAACTAACGATACAACACTGTGTGTGAAACTACATGCTTAACTTCTTCAAAACTAACGATACAACACTGTGTGTGAAACTACATGCTTAACTTCTTCAAAACTAACGATACAACACTGTGTGTGAAACTATGTGATTACCCCTTCAAAACTGACGATACAATACTGTGTGTGAAACTACATGCTTAACTTCTTCAAAATTAACGATACAACACTGTGTGTGAAACTAGATGCTAAACTTCTTCAAAACTAACGATACAACACTGTGTGTGAAACTAGGTGCTTAACTTCTTCAAAACTAACGATACAACACTATGTGTGAAACTATGTGCTTAACTACATGAGAACTTACCATATAACACTGTATTAGAAACTACGTGCTTAACTTCTTCAAAACTAACGATACAACACTGTGTGTGAAACTACATGCTTAACTTCTTCAAAACTAACGATACAACACTGTGTGTAAAACTACATGCTTAACTTCTTCAAAACTAACGATACAACACTGTGTGTGAAACTACATGCTTAACTTCTTCAAAACTAACGATACAACACTATGTGTGAAACTATGTGCTTAACTACATGAGAACTTACCATATAACACTGTATTAGAAACTACGTGCTTAACTTCTTCAAAACTAACGATACAACACTGTGTGTGAAACTACATGCTTAACTTCTTCAAAACTAACGATACAACACTGTGTGTGAAACTACATGCTTAACTTCTTCAAAACTAACGATACAACACTGTGTGTGAAACTACATGCTTAACTTCTTCAAAACTAACGATACAACACTGTGTGTGAAACTACGTGCTTAACTTCTTCAAAACTAACGATACAACACTGTGTGTGAAACTACATGCTTAACTTCTTCAAAACTAACGATACAACACTGTGTGTGAAACTAGGTGCTTAACTTCTTCAAAACTAACGATACAACACTATGTGTGAAACTATGTGCTTAACTACATGAGAACTTACCATATAACACTGTATTAGAAACTACGTGCTTAACTTCTTCAAAACTAACGATACAACACTGTGTGTGAAATTACGTGCTTAACTTCTTCAAAACTAACGATACAACACTATGTGTGAAACTATGTGCTTAACTACATGAGAACTTACCATATAACACTGTATTAGAAACTACGTGCTTAACTTCTTCAAAACTAACGATACAACACTGTGTGTGAAACTACATGCTTAACTTCTTCAAAACTAACGATACAACACTGTGTGTGAAACTACATGCTTAACTTCTTCAAAACTAACGATACAACACTGTGTGTGAAACTAGGTGCTTAACTTCTTCAAAACTAACGATACAACACTATGTGTGAAACTATGTGCTTAACTACATGAGAACTTACTATATAACACTGTATTAGAAACTACGTACTTAACTTCTTCAAAACTAACGATACAACACTCTGTGTGAAATCTAGCGTGCTTAACTTCTTCAAAACTAACGATACAACACTGTTTATGAAATTAGGTGCTTAACTACATGAGAACTTACCATATAACACTGTATTAGAAACTACGTGCTTAACTTCTTCAAAACTAACGATACAACACTGTGTGTGAAACTACATGCTTAACTTCTTCAAAACTAACGATACAACACTGTGTGTGAAACTAGGTGCTTAAATTCTTCAAAACTAATGATACAACACTATGTGTGAAACTATGTGCTTAACTACATGAGAACTTACTATATAACACTGTATTAG
>NW_024431080.1:0-1440 GCF_017639785.1 Mesocricetus auratus
TTTTGACAGAAGTCATTTTTTAGGATGTATCCATAGCATTTATTTCCAATGGAAATGGAAAAAAGTATCTAGCAAAAATTACAAAATAAGTCTTGATAGACAAAGATTTGACAGAAGTCATTTTTATATCCCTAAGGAACAAGAGTCACTTGTCCTTGAATATTTTCAACCTCTAACAAATGTCACAGGTTGATCTGAGTAATATATATATATATATATATATATATATATATATATATATATATTCTATGAGAAAGAACAGAACATTCTCCAACAGTCTGGGAACAACATTATTACAAAAGGAATAGCCTATTAAATCCATGGGTAACAGAATAGAAGAGTTAAACATGGTGAATTACACTTGGAGCATCTCATTTTATAGGTAGACATAATACAATATTGCAGCTTAAACAACTGGACAAGGTCATGGAGCATGCTCATGTCTCTTGATGGAAAGGAAACTTATACCCAGGCAATATGTAAGATGGAGTCTATAATGGTGGAGAATTATTTCCTCAGATGTGTGCTGGGGAACATAGGATCTTCATGGAGCTGTTTCATTAAAGAAAACCAGCATTGTTATCCTTAGGATGAAAGTTTGAAATCAACATCCTGCCTGTCTACAAAAGTCTATTACACAACGTCCTGATCCAATTGCTTTCCCCAATCTTCTGATCCCGTGTCTGGAGGTCTCTGATGACTTCTTCTTCCTGGCAGATCCCTTTCAGTTCTCTCAAGCAGTGCTGCAGCAGGATCCATTCCCCTAGCAGCTTCTTGGTGTCTGGAATAAACCATTCATCAGTACATTCTGAGATCTGCTGTGGTAAAATAGCAGCATAAACCACTGCTCTCACTTCCTAGCACTTGCACAGACATGCTCTGCTTCATAGGCAAGTTGCTTATGTGCAGTCTCCTACCAAGCTGGCTAGTCTGAATCCTCCTCCCAAAACCACTTAGCTGGATCACTAAGAGACATTCCTAAACATGCCAGACATCATTCCCTCTATTCCACAAGGGATCTGGCTAGACCACTCATGGGCCTGGCTTGTTTTTCCTTATCTTTTAAAATCTACTATAATTTGTATTGAGAAGTACAGTGTGCTAGCAAGATTTCTCCAATTGCCTAGACCTATTAATTTGGATAAATAGTAACAGTGTAGAATGGTTTAAGCTCATATTAGATATTCATGGCATGGATTAGACAAGATAGAGATGTGAGCAAGCAGGAAAACTGAATGTAGAGCCTCTAGGGAAGCCTATACATGACTGTAATTTCGAAATTTATTATTGCTATCAGGACACAAACCAGCCTGAGTTCAACTCTTCAACTGCTAAATCCTTTTAGAACCAGAAATTTTTTCCACAGGAAGGAAATGCACACTGAAGAGAGGCTGGAATCTGCAGAGTTAATCCCACATATGGAAGTTACTAAAGAATTTC
>NW_024431081.1:0-10644 GCF_017639785.1 Mesocricetus auratus
TATTCGGTTCCATTGGTCTACCTGTCTATTATTGTGCCAATACCAAGCTATTTTCAGGACTATATCTCCATAATAGAGCTTGAAGTCAGGTATGATGAAGTCTCCTGAAGTCCCTTTATTATATATGGTTGTTTTGGCTATCCTGGACCTTTTGTTTTTCCATATAAAGATGACTATTGTTCTTTCAAGATCTGTGAAATATTGTGCCAGAAATTTGTTAGGGATTGCATTGAATATGTAAACTGCTTTTGTCAAGATTGCAATTTTTATTACCTTGATCCTACGAATCCAAGAGCATGAGAGATCTTTCCATTTTCTGGTATTCTCTTTGATTTGTTTCTTTAGAGACTCAAAGTTCTTGGTATACAGATCTTTCACTTCTTTGGTTAACATTATCCCCAGAATTTTTATACTATTTATGGCTTTTGTAAAGAGTGATGGTTCTCTGATTTCTTCCTCAGCCACTTTATCATCTGTTTATATTCGAGCCACTGACTTTTTTTTGAGTTAACTCTGTATCCTGACACTTTGCAGAACGAATTTAACAGTGCAAGAATTTCCCTTGCGAAATTTTCCGGGTTACTTATATAAACTGTCATATCATCTGCAAATAGTGAAAGCTTGACTTCTTTTTTCCTGTTTGTATCTGCTTGATTTCCTTTTTTGTCTTATTGCTCTAGCTAGAACTTCAAGTAAAATATTGAAGAGATGAGGAGAGAGTGGACAGGCTTGTCTCATTTCTGATTTTAGTGGAATTGTGTAGAGTTGCTCTCCATTTAGTTTGATGTTAGCTGTTAGTTTAGTGTATATTATTTTATTATGCTCAGGTAAGTTCCTGTTATACTTGATCTCTTTAGGACCTTTATCATGAAGGAATGATGGACTTTGTAAAAGGCATTTTCAGCGTCTAGTGAGATGATAATGTGTTTTTTCTTTTGCAGTTTGTTCAAATGGTGGATTACATTGACAGATTTTCTAATGTTGAACCATCCCTGTATTCCTGGGATGAGGCCTACTTGATCATGTTGGATGATTTTTTGATGTGTTCTTGATTCTGATTTGCTAGGATTTTATTGAGTATTTTGCATCGATATTCGTGAGGGAAATTGGACTATAGTTCTCTTTCTTGATTGTGTCTTTGTGTGGTTTCAGTACTAAGGTAATTTTATTCTCATAAAATGAATTTGGGAGTAAACCTCCTGCTTCTATTGTGTGGAGTACTTTGAGGAGTATAGGAATTAGCTGTTTGAATTTCTGTTAGAATTCTGTACTGACGCCATCTGGGCCTGGGCGTTTTTTGTTTGGGAGACTTTTTGATGACTGCTTCTATTTCATTAAGGTTTATAGGTCTATTTAGATTGTTTACCTCTTCTTGATTTAGTTTTGGCATGTGATATCTAGCCAGGAAATTGTCCATTTCGTTTACATTTTCAAATTTTGTAGAGTACAGATTTTCAAAGTATGCCCTTATGTTTCTCTGAATTTCTTCAGTGTCCGTTGTTATGTCCCCCTTTTCATTTCTGATTTTGTGCATTAGCATGCTCTCTCTCTTTGCTTTGGTTAGTTTGGAAAGAGGTTTGTGTATTTTGTTGATTTTCTCAAAGAACCAACTCTTTGTTTCATTAATTCTTCTCAATATTTTCCTGGTTTCTACTTGATTTCTTTCAGCCCTCAATTTGATTATTTCCTGGCGTCTGCTCCTCCTGGGTGACTTTGCTTCTTTGTGTTCTAGAGCTTTCAGCTGTGCTTTTAATTCTCTTGTGTGTTCTCAAGTTTCTTTATGTTGGCACTTAGTTCTATGAACGTTCCTCTCAGCATCACATTCAGAGTATCCCATAAGTTTGGCTATGCTGTTTCTTCATTCTTATTGAATTCCAGGAAGTCTTTAATTTTTTCCTTTACCTATGGATGTTGCAATTGTGCATTTTTAATTTCCATGAGTTTTTAGGGTTTCTGCAATTTGTATTTTTGTTGAATTCTAATTTTAATTCATGGTGATCTGATAAGATACAGCGGGTTATTCCAATTTTTTGTATCTGTGGAAGTTTGCTATGTTTCCTATTATGTGGGCAATTTTAGAGAAGGTTCCATGTTGTGCCGAGAACAAGGTATATACCTTTATGTTTGGGTAGAATGTTCTATAGATGTCTGTTAAATCCAGTTGGGTCATAACTCATGTTGGTTCTTTAGTTGTGTTTTTTTAAGTTTCTATTGGGGGTCCTTTCTAGTGGGGAGACTGGAGTGCTGAAGTCTTCTACTACTAGGGTTTGAAATTGTATATGTGATTTGAGATTTAACAATATTTCCTTCATGAAAGCGGTTGCCCTTGTATTTGGGGATTAGATGTTCAAAATTGAGACTTCATCTTGATTGACTTTTCCTTTGATGAATATGAAATATCCTTCATCATCTCTTTTAATTGATTTCAGTTTGAAGTCTAGTTTGTCAGATATTAGTATTGCTACACCCACTTGTTGCCTGGGTCCATTTGATTGGAAAATCTTTTCCCAACCCTTTACTCTGAGTTAATGTCTGTATTTGATATTGAGATGTGTTTTTTATATGCAGCAGAAGGAGGGGCTCTATCTTTGTATCCATTCTGCTAGACTGTGTCTTTTTTATAGGCAAGTTGAGACAATTGATGTTGATGGATATTAATGACCATTGAGTGATGATTTTTGCTTGCGTTCGATTTATTTTTAGTGGAGTTATTGTGTGTGGGTTCTCCTCCCTTTTTCTTTTGGTGCTTGGGAAAGTGGGATTATCTATTGCCTATGTTTTGTGAGTGTAGTTTTCTTCATTTGGTCTAGGTTTTCCTTCCAGTGCTTTCTGTAGAGCTGGATTCATGGATATGCATTGTTTAAATCTGGCTTTGTCATGCAATATTTTGTTTTCTCCATATATGCTAATTGAAAGTTTTGCTGGATATAGTAGTCTGTGCTGACATACTTTTCCCTTAGCATTTGTAGGACATTTGTCCAACATCTTCTGGCTTTCATAATTTCCATTGAGAAGTCAGTTGTAATTCGGATAGTTCTGCCTTCATATGTTACTTGGCCTTCTTCTTTAGCTGCTTTTAATGTTTTCTCTTTATCCTGTATGTTTGATGGTTTGATTATTATATGGTGAGGTGACTTCTTTTTTCTGGTCCAGCCTATTTAAAGGGGTGGGGGATGGGTGGGGGATGGGTGGTGTACTCACGGTGACAAAAGCTCACCTGAACCTGGGAATGTTGGAGGTTGGGGTCTGGAAGGACTGATGCCTTTCCTGTGTAGGTGGGTCCTCTTGATGCCAGGGGTGAGACCCACAGGATTGAAGGGATGGGTGATGGGTGTGGAATGGGAAGTGGTCCCAGGGTGACCCAATCTCACCTGAAGCTGGGTTCGCCCGAGGTTGGGTTCTGGAATGACTAATGACTCTTCTGTGTTGGCAGGTCATCTTGATGCCAGGAGCTGTCTCCCAGAAGATTGAGGGGATGGGTGATGGGTGGGGGATGGGGAGTGACCTCAAGGGTTCCCAATCTCACCTGAAGCTTTGGACACAGCAGTAATTCTCTTTTTTAGCGTGACATGTGTTTTATGTATCAGGGTAACTGTAGCCTTGTTAAAATGGCTCAAAACTTTTTCTTACATTTCCAATATGTAGAACAATTTGAATAGTATTAGCATGAGCTCTTCTTTTAAACTCTGGTAGAATTCTGCACTGAAACCCAGGGCTTTTTGGCTCCTATTTCCTCCAGGGCTATAGGTCTATTTAAATTATTTATCTGATCATGACTAAATTTCAGCATGTAGTAACTATCCAGATAACTGTTGTTTTTGTTATATTTTCCACTTTTGTGGATTGAAAGTTTTCAAATCATGACATAAAGTTTCCATGAATCTCCTCAGTGTCTTTCGTTATGTCCTCCTTTTCCTTTATGATTTTGTTAATTTGTATATTCTTTCTCTGCCTTTTGGTTAGTTTGGATAAATGTTTGTCTCTCTTGTTGATTATCTTGAAGAACCATCTCTTTGTTTCATTAATTCTTTGTGTTTCTCTGTTTGTTACTATATAATTTATTTCATCCCATAATTGTGTTATTTCTTGTCATCAGCTCCTCCTTGGTGAGTTTGCTTATTTTTATTCTAGAGGATTCAGGTGCCCTGTTAAGTCACTAGTGTGGAAGTTCCTCAGTCCCTTTATGTAGGCATTTTTGTGCAGTAATCTTTTCTTTTAGCATTGTTCTTACAATGTGCTATCAATTTGGTTGTGTTGTGTTTTCATTTTCATTGAATACTAGAAAGTCTCTAATCATTTTTTTATATCTTCCATGATCCAGTGATTATTCAGTTGAGCATTGTTCAATTTCATGAGTTTGTAGGGTTTCTGCATTTATTGTTCTTGGTAAATTCTCAATTTCAGCCATAGTCATCCAATAAGACTCAGGAGTTATTCCATTTTTTCTACCTCTTGAGGTTTTCTTTGTTTCTGAATATGGCCTCATTTTTAGAGAAGCTTCCATGAGGTGTAGTGAAGAAGGTATATTCCTTTGTATTTTGGAGAAATGTTCTATAGATGCCTTTGAGTCATAACATATGTTATCTCCCTTATTTTTATGTTAAGCATCTGTCTTGTAAACCTGTCCTTTATTGATAGAAGGGAATTGAAGTCTCCCATAGAGTCTGGGTTTTGATGTATGATTTAAACTATAGTAATGTTTCTTTCACTAATATGGTATCATTGTGTTTGGATCAAAGATGTACAGAACTGAAACATCACCTTTATGTATTTTTCCTGTGATGAATATGAAATGTCCTTCTCCATTTTTTTGATTTGGTTTGGTTTGGTTTCTATTTTGTTAGATATTAGCATAGGTACACCACTTCTTTCTTAGACCCATGTGATTGAAAATATTTTTCCAACACTTTACTCTGATGCAATGTGTGTTTTTGAGACTGACCTGTATTTTATTTATACATCAGAAGGATGGGTCTTCTTTGTATTCATTCTCATAGCCTGTATCTTTTGGGGGTGAATTGAGTCAATTGATATTAAGAGATACTAAAGAGAAGTAATTGTTACTTCCTGTTATATGTGTTTTCTGTTGTTGTTGGTAGTGTTAATGTGTTTCCTTTCTGTGGTGTTTGCTGGTGTGGGTGTGAGATTCCTGTGTTTTCATGGGTGTAGCTAAATTCCTTGGGTTGTAGTTTGCTTTCTTGTGATATCATTAGGGCTAAATTCATTTAAATCTGTTTTTCTCATGGAATATCATGTTTTTAATGTCTGTTCTGATTAAAAGTTCTTCTGGGTTTAGTAGTCTCGGCTGGCATCTGTGGTATATTAGTGTCTTCAGAATGTTGGTTTTTATCTTATGACTTTCAATTTCCTTTGAGTAGTCATGTGAAATTCTGATAGGCCTGTATTTATATATTACTTGAAAATTTTTCTTTGCATTTGTTAGTGTTCTTTCTGTGTTCTGTATGTTTAGTGTTTTGATTATTATATGGTGAGGGTACTTGTTTTTGGTCCAGTCCAATTGGTGCTCTCTAAGATTCTTGTACCATTATATTAACATCCTTCTTTAAGTTGGGAAATTTTTTTCCTTCTAAGATTTTGTTGAATGTATTTTTGTGCCTTTGAGCTGGTGTTCATCTACTTTTTCTACTACTAGTAATCTTAAGTTTGGTATATTGGTCGTATATCACATTTCCTGGTTCATTTGTTATGAGTTTCCTGGCTATAACATTTACTTTGACTGATTAATTCATTTCCTCTAGTGTATCTTCAATGCTGGAGATTCTCACTTTAATCACTTGCATTCTGTTGGATATTCTTGCATCTTTAGTTGCTATTTGTTTATTCAAATTTTCCTTTTGCATAATTCCCTTGATTTGTGTTTTCTTTATTGACTTCATTTGAATTTTCAAGTCTTACAATATTCCTTTCTTAAAGGAAAGCTTTTTCCTTGAGAGAAGCCTTCCCTCCACCCTGGTTCCAGAGCCGCATCAGTGCCAAATAAACACACAGGAGGGTATATTAATTATGAAGCCTTCCTTTTTTCTTCCTGGCTAGCTCTGACTTAAGTAATTACCCATTAATTGTTAATCTAAATATTTCTCTTACCAGAGAATTTTCTGGGCTTGCTACCCCATGGTGTTACATCTTGATTCTCTGTGTTTCTCCTACCCAGAGTCCTCCTGGATCCCTAGTCCCACCTATCTTGGTTCCCTATTGGCCCAACAGTGCTTTATTGACATAATCACAGGACTTCCCACATCATCTCCTCTTTTCTGTCTAAACAAAAAGAAAGGTCTTAAATTTAACATAGTCAAATTATATATAACAGAAGTTACCAAGTAAGAACACAGTTGCAATATTTTGTCTATCAACATTTAGCAAGATTTAAAGAAAATATCATCCATCCCAGCCATTTGAGTCCAAAGATCTATATGTAGCCTATCTTTTATCATAAGTAAGGAAAACTATCATTATCTGTCTTCAACTCCATCAAAGTCCACAGAAGGATAATATATAAACACTAGGATTGACAGAGACATCTTACTTCCTGGACAGTCACCCAAAGTTCCTCTGTAATGTTGGGGCATCCATCTTCAGCCCATAGGCCACAATGTGTCCAGAAGATTTCTCAGCAAAGAAGGAAATTTCAAACTGTCCATCTGCATCAGCAGTCTGTCAGTCATTTTTCTGTGTCCTGGAGAAAGTCTCATAGACCCTCCCATGAAGCAGGAACCCTGTAGGACTGAGTTCAGCAGTCACTTTCCTGTGGGTCCTGCATGTCCAGATTATACAACAACAGTCAATCAGTACAGCCAAGAGCAATTTCTTGCCCAAATGGCTAATCTTGCCATGTTGAAATCAAAGTCCATAACGAGTTTCTTCAATGCCCATCATCCTCTCAGACATAATTGATGCTGCCAGGAGCAGACATTTCTCATTGTCAAGAAAAACCCTAAACCATTTTAAATGTCATTTTCTGAAGATCTTTAAAGCTTTGAAGACTGTCTCTCTGTCTCAAATATATCTCTGTATTCTAGAAAACCTAACTTACCTAACCATAAGTTCTGACTCTTATAAGTAACTATCTATAATCTGTATTTAATTATGCATTATGATTTAAAAGATAAGAATAGGCACAATACTTGATCAAGAAGAAAAATATACACATCACAAAATTGACCTTGAATTTGTATCAATAAATGAAAAACCATACCCATACCAAAATTCCCCTTTTTACCATTAAAAAAGAGATTGGCTGTGATCACTATCTAATTATAAACAATCCCGTTTCAATGAAAACAAAGATTTATAAACAAGGTGCGAATTAGGATGTCGCTCATTCCAAACTGCTTCATGCTGGAAATGGGTGCTTTTCATACCATAGGGATCAAGACTAAACTCAGAGACCTGTACAAGTCCTTATTTAGTGGTCTGTAAAGCTCCATCATCTTAGCTGTTTCAGTTGTTGGAACACCTGGCCCACTGCTTATGGGGGTCTTGGTTCATCAAACCACAGAAGCCTGGAAGGCATCCTCAGCTTTTCATTTTCTGTAGAAACATAAATAAAAACTCCTTTTCCAAGTAACATATCCTTATACTTAAATTTTGAAGTCAGGGCATTTTCAAATGATATAAGTTGAATTAATTCAACAGCATTTATAATCAAGTGTACTTTAGCAGTTATTCCTTTCTGAGCAATCAAAACCTGAAAAACACAATAGCGTACAGTATCCAGACTCTCTGTGTATTTTCCATCTTTGTGTGGCTTGTTTATTTATCTATTATTACTCTATTTTTTATTTGTATTTATTTTTCTCTGTGACAGGGTTTCTCTTTGAGAATCTGCCTGCCTCTGCCTCTGCCTCTGCAGCAAATCCTACTGGCATGTGCCACCACAGCAGGCTGTATGCTGTTTCTTTTCTCTCTCAATCTTATGTATATTTTTATACACACTGTAAACCTTTAAAGGTTCTTCACCATCCAACTCTCACTTTACTGTAAATCTTTATGTTTTTCTGGCCATGTGACTTATCTGTTAAAACCGCGGCTGTTTTAAACTGCCATTTTTTTCCAAGATGGCAGGCGAAAGCATGATTCCAGCTTACCGTCTCAGTCCATGCTGACATCCAGCAAAAGCTACCACTTCCAGCTATGGGTACACTCCTTTAAATCGTTAGCAGAGTCTCTTAAAATAACCTTGTTGTTTTTTTTAATGCCTAGCCAGGAAGCCTCCTGTAAGCAAGCTGAGTGAGTCTCGGCTTGTCGCTAGCAAAACAGAGCCCACCTGAGAAAAAAATCTGTTACCAAAAATCTGTGCTCCTCTCCATTCTTCTGTCTCAAAAATTCCTTTAAAGCTTTTGTCATTCTATGTGGAAATTTATCTGCTGAAAAAAGCTTTTCTGTTGATAGTTGAATGAATCCCAGAGCAGTATAACAGAAGAACTCTAAGAGCTATTATATATACATATATATATACATATTATATATACATATATTATATATATACATATATAATATATATTCTTTATATCTATAAGTGTACATAGACACATGATATAGGTATGTAAATATATATGTTCAATATATGTTTCATTTTATATATACCCTTTGCTTCTTCTTTATATACATCTGTAATGATGAGATTAAACGAATAAGCTGTTACTCTTCAAAACTGATTCAGTCTTGTATATCCCAGTGTGATCTTGGATTCACAGAGATCCTTTTAACTCTGACTCTTTACAGAAGCCACTAATGGCCTGATTCTATAGCTAGTTAGTGTGCATGACTTGGCATACTGGTTCCCAGGGAAGCTTTATTAAATCATAAACAATATATTGTCAGAATTGTGCCTTCATTGGCATAGCCCACCTTGCAAAGAGTACACCATTGTAGATAAAGAATATGTGGCCAACTTTCATGAAGAGCAAGTTCCCAATACCAGTCAAAAACCAGGGATAGATTGTGGTCCCGTTGCCAGGAGTCCCACAAATACACCAAGCAGGAAATTTGTCAAATATAAGCAGAAGACCAAAGTCAATCCCATGCAGCTGAGCATATCACTTTCTTATGACTGAAGGAATACCTACTAAGTAACTTTTCTGTCATGGACATGGTTGCATGCTGTCCTGTGTTGATCTTATTGTTATGTAACTGAAATAACTTATTTCTACACACCACACTGATTTTATTATTTATACAAATATTAGGTTAATATCTGCACTGTGTAAAATGAAAAGAGACCAGAGTACACCCCTGAACTTGCAACATCATGTGATTGAATTGGTATGTTAGATGAGTATTTTTGTGATAAATGGAGCCTATTCTTTTAATAAAATACATTATTCATATACATGCATGTTGGAACTGCATATTACTAATGTCATGTTAATTAATCTGAAGATGATTTAGCTGAATTTAAGGACGAATCTGCCTAATTATGTATTCAGAAAGTTGGGCTTGCAGGGAGGATACAATTCCTGTATCTTAGTGGGCTAACTTAAAAACAAATCAACATCCAAGAAATAGATCCATTGTCTACCTGAGATTATTGGATTTTTAGGTTCCTCTCCCATTTTTCTGTGTGGATGGGACACTGCAGGACAAACTTCTGAGAAGCTGATGATTCAGAGGAGGATACCCAAGGATGAATAGCATATATGTTTTAAAACAACTCCTAGCATATGGAATGTATGTATCATTAACACTTCTGTTAAATCTGAGCACTGTGAGTCATAACCTCAGTTATCTGTTGGTGCATCATGTTTCTCTTGATTTTCTATGATTCCTGAGATCTTAATATCAGTTACAAACTCACTTGGTTTTCTGGTGAGTTCACTTTCCTTGAATCTTTTGATGGCCTTTGGCTTATGAACTATGCCTCAAGGAATGCAACTGGAGAGACAATACCTTTATGACTGCTTTTGAAAGCATGCTGTTCTCAGTGCCCTTATTTCTGTGATCAGCAAGTTAGCTCCTGGGAGGAAACCAGTGCTTGAGATATGGGTCTTGAATCTGTGATATCTCCTCCCTTCAGTATTGAAGTCATCACTTGAATTAGTTATGGGAGAATGGGATTGTGGATCCAAACATATTTTTAGCAATTTTTCCTTAGAGCCATTAGTCAAAAACACAAAAATTTCTTGCTATCAATGGTATGAGCTCATGTAATCTTCAATACTTCATCTCGATATAGGATTTGTAAGTACACAAGGCATGTAGTCATCTGAGGTTGTCTACTTCAACACTTTTATGCTTCTATATCATTGTAGAGAGGCCATTGTGAAAGTTACTTGCCTCAACATTTCCTGACAAGGAAATTTGTATTTTTTCCTGAGTTCTGTGAATCACCTATATCCTCCTGATGTAGTGTTTCACACCAGAGAAAACTGATATACAACTGAGATGGTTGGGGTGCAGATCTGATAACAATGAATAACTCTTTCCCAGAATTCATCTATAGTTTTGTAGGAAAATAGAAGACCCCAGGTTCCCAGGCCTGGTTCTGGGTTGGGTATTGAAATGCCCAGAATTATACAGTCACAGTGCAGATAACAACAATAACAACAAACTGATATGAGATCTTAACTCTCAGCAAGGAAAAGCATCTCTGGTGCTGTAACATTCCTTTCCATTGTTGGTGCTCAA
>NW_024431082.1:0-7776 GCF_017639785.1 Mesocricetus auratus
TCCTTTATGTTCTCAAGGTTTGTGGAATATACGTTTTTAAAGTATTTCCTTACAACATTCTTAAATTATATGGTGTCTTTTTTTATCTTTGAATGTGCTAATTTGAGTAATCTCTCTATATTTTGGTTAATTGAGCCAAAGTTCTTTCACCTTGGAAGAATCAATTCTTAAATTTGTTAATACTTTTTGAATATTTTCTTGAATTCTACTTCATTAATTTCTGTTTTTATTTTTAAATTTTTGTTCCATGTAATGTGTTGGAGTTTCAGAATTTTGAATTTCATCATTAGATAATTTATTTGTATTGTTTCAGATTTCTTTGCAAAATGTAGGTGCTTAGAGTTATAAAGTGCCCTTCTAGGTTTACTTTTAATGTGTTCCAGAAAGATAGAATGGATTTTTTTCCTGTGTGTGTGTGTGTGGGGGGTTACCGTCATTTTCATTTTATTCCATGAATTTTTTCTTTCTTCATTTCTTCTTTGAACCATCTGTCATTCAGTAATGGGTTATTTTATCTTCAGGAGTTTGTTTGCTATTAATTTTATATTGTAGTCAGAAATGGTGCCTAGTATTATTTAATTTTTCTGAATTTGTTAAGATTTATCTTGTGTCCCAAATGTGGTCTATTCTAGAGATACTTTCACAGACTCCTCGGTTGAATGTTTATTCTTTGGTGTTTGCATGGAATATACTGTAGATACCTGTTAGGTTTACTTGATATTTGATGTCATTCAATTCTGATGTCTATCTGTTTACCTTTTGTTCAGATGATCTGTCTATTTGAGAAAGTGGGGGTATTGAAATCACCTACTATTAATGGATTGATGTTAGTCTGTCTTCAAGTGTAATTGTACCCCTGAGTTTGGTGTGTATGTGTTTAGGATAGTTTAGGATAGTTATGTCTTCTTTGTTAACTGTTCCCTTGATTAAAATGAAGTGTCCCTATTCATATAGTCTGATTAGTTTTAGCTTAAACTTAATTTGTGTGATATTAATATAATGCCAATCGCTTGCTTCCTGGCCCCATTTGCTTGGGACCATTCAATTTAAAGAGTTGCCTCTATTTAAACCTAAGATGAATTTCTTGTACATAAAAGAAAGATATTTTTGTCCTTCTGATTAGATAGCTGAACTCAATAATTTTTTTAAAAAATTTATAAAGGGGGTGATTTTCTTTTTTTTTTTGAGTTAAAATTCTTTATTTGACTTTTTTTATATTTTATTTTCCAGTTTAAATTTTTATCTAAATTTAAAGAAACGAGGTTGCTTCACAAGTCAGTTCCAGGTCCCTCTCCCATTCCCTCCCCTCCTCCCGTGCCCTCCCCCCACCCCCCCCGGTATCCCCTCATTCCCCCAGGGAGGGTGAGGCCCTCCATGGGGGTGTCCATAGTCTGTCGTTTCATATAGGGCAGGGCCTAGACCCTTCCCCAAGAGTTCAGGGTGAGAGTACACCTCACATTGTTCTATGGGAGTCCAAAGTCCGTGTGTATACTTGGGATGGGTACTGATCTGCTGCCTAAGGCTCAATAGATTTCCTAGGCCTCCTCACTGACATCCAGATTCAGGGGGTCTTGATCAGTCCCATGCTGGATTCCCAGGCTGATGCCTGGGATTCAAGAGTTAACCTTTGTCTGGTCAGCTGTTTCTGGGGGTTAAACCAGCCCAGTCTTAATCCCTTTGATCATCAGTCCTCCCTCTCTGTTACTGGCTTTCTTGAGTTCAGCTCAGTACTTAACCAAGGGAGTCTGCCTCTTCTATGATCAGCCACTAAATGAAGTTTCTGTTTCCCTGACTCTCTGGCCATAGGATTGTAGGCTGGCACTCCCCAGTTCTATGTCTAAAATCCATATATGAGAGAGTACATGCCATGTTTCTCTTTTTGTGACTGGGTTACCTCACTCAGGATGGTTTCTTCTAGTGTCATCCATTTGCCTGCGTATCTCATGATTCCATTATTTTTTTCTGCTGAATAGTACTCCATTGTGTAGATGTACCACATTTTCTCTATCCACTCTTCGGGTGAGGGACATCTAGGTTGCTTCCAAGTTCTGGCTATTACAAATAAAGCTGCTATGAACATAGTGGAACAGACATCTTTGTTGTATGAATGGGCATCTTTTGGATATATACCTAAGAGTGGAGTTGCTGGGTCTTGTGGTAGGTTTATTCCCATTTTTCTGAGGAATCTCCATACTGATTTCCAAAGTGGCTGAACCAGTTGGCACTCCCACCAGCATTGGAGGAGTGTCCCCCTTTCACCACATCCTCTCCAGCATAAATTGTCATTGGTGTTTTTGATTTTAGCCATTCTGACAGGAGTGAGATGGTATCTCAGAGTTGTTTTGATTTGCATTTCCCGGATGGCTAAGGATGTTGAGCACTTTCTCAAGTGCCTCTCAGCCATTTTAGACTCCTCTATTGAAAACTCTCTATTTAGTTCTGCAGCCCACTTTTTAATAGGGTCCTTTGGTGTTTTGGAGACTTGCTTCTTGAGTTCTTTGTAAATTTTGGAGATCAACCCTCTGTCAGATGTGGGATTAGTGAATATTTTTTCCCATTCTGTGGGCTGCCTTTTTGTCTTGCTGACTGTGTCCTTTGCCTTACAGAAGCTTCTCAGTTTCAGTAGGTCCCATTTATTAATTGTTGATCTTACTGCCTGTGCTACTGGTGTTATGTTCAGGAAGCTGTCTCCTGTACCCATTCGTTCAAGGGTACCACCCACTTTCTCTTCAAGACGTTCAGTGCGGCTGGATTTATGTTGAGGTCTTTGATCCATTTGGACTTAAGTTTTGTGCATGGCGATAGACATGGATCGATCTGCATTCTTATACATGCCAGTCTCCAATTATGCCAGCACCATTTGTTGAAGATGCTTTCTTTATTCCATTGTATATTTTTAGCTTCTTTGTCAAAGATCAGATGTTCGTACGTGTGTGGGTTAATACCCGAGTTTTCAATTTGATTCCATTGGTCTACCTGTCTATTTTTGTGCCAATACCAAGCTGTTTTCAGGACTATAGCTCTATAATAGAGCTTGAGGTCAGGGATGGTGATGCCTCCGGACGTTGCCTTGTTGAACAGGGTTGTTTTGGCTATCCTGGGTCTTTAGTTTTTCAATACAAAATTGATTATTGTTCTTTCAAGGTCTGTGAAGAACTGTGCTGGGATTTTAATGGGGATTGCATTGAATCTGTAGATTGCTTTTGGCAGGATTGCCATTTTTACTACATTGACCCTACCTATCCAAGAGCATGGCAGATCTTTCCATTTTCTGAGGGCTTCTTTAATTTCTTTCTTTAAAGATTCAAAGTTCTTACGATACAGGTCTTTCCCTTGTTTGTTTAGCATTACCCCAAGGTATTTTATGTTGTTTGTGGCAATTGTAAAGGGTGATGTTTCTCTGATTTCTCTTTCAGCCCTTTTATCATCTGTATATAGTAGGGCTACTGATTTTCTTGAGTTGATCTTGTAGCCTGCCACTTTGCTGAAGGTGTTAATCAGCTGTAAGAGTTACCTGGTAGAGTTCTTTGGGTCATTGATGTAAACTATCATATCGTCTGCAAACAGTGAAAGTTTGACCTCTTCCTTCCCAATTTGTATCCCCTTGATCCCCCTTTGTTGTCGTATGGGAATAGCTAGGATTTCAAGTACCATGTTGAAAAGGTATGGAGAGAGTGGACAGCCTTGTTTTGTTCCTGATTTTAGAGGAATTGCGTTGAGTTTCTGTCCATTTAGTTTGATGTTGGCTGTTGGTTTACTGTATATAGCTTTTATTATGTTAAAGTATGTCCCTGTTATCCCAGATCTCTCCAAGACCTTTATCATGAAGGGGTGTTGGATTTTGTCAAAGGCTTTTTCAGTATCTAGTGAGAAGATCATGTGATTTTTGTTTTTCAGCTTGTTTATATGGTAGATTACGTTGATGGATTTTCGTATGTTGAACCATCCCTGCATTCCTGGGATGAAACCTAGTTGATCGTGGTGAATGATTGTTTTGATGTGTTCTTGGATCCGATTTGCCAGTATTTTATTGAGTATTTTTGCATCAATGTTCATGAGGGATATTGGTCTGAAGTTCTCTTTCTTAGTTGTATCTTTGTGTGGCTTGGGGATCAAGGTTATTGAAGCCTCATAGAAAGAGTTTGGCAAAGACCCTTCTGCTTCTATTGTGTGGAACACTTTGAGAAGAATTGGTATAAGCTGTTCTTTGAATTTCTGGTAGAATTCTGCACTGAGGCCATCTGGACCTGGGCTTTTTTGGTTGGGAGACTTTTGATGACAGCTTCTATTTCCATAGGGGTTATAGGTCTATTTAAATTGCTTATCTGTTCTTGATTTAGATTTGGCAATTGATAGCTGGCCAGGAAGTCATCCATTTCCTTTAAATTTTCGAATTTTGTGGAGTACAGGTTTTCAAAGTATGACCTAATGATTCTCTGGATTTCCTCAGAGTCTGATGTTATGTCCCCCTTTTCATTTCTAATTTTGTTAATTTGCATGTTCACTCTCTGCTGTTTGGTAAGTTTGGACAAAGGTTTGTCTATCTTGTTGATTTTCTCAAAGAACCAACTCTTCGTTGCGTTGATTCTTTGTATTGTTTTCCTGGTTTCTACTTTATTGATTTCAGCCCTCAATTTGATTATTTCCTGGTGTCTACTCCTCCTGGGGGAGTGTGCTTCTTTGTGTTCTAGAGCTTTCAGCTGTGATGTTAATTCTCTGGTATAACTGTTCTCCTGTTTCTTCATGTGAGCATTTAGCGCTATGAACTTCCCCCGTAGCACTGCTTTCAAAGTGTCCCATAGGTTTGGGTATGTTGTGTCTTCATTCTCATTGAATTCGAGGAAGTCTTTAATTTCTTTTTTTATTTCCTCTTTGACCCAGGGATGGTGCAGTTGAGCATTATTCAATTTCCATGAGTTTGTAGGTTTTATGCAATTTGTGTTGTTGTTGAATTCTAATTTTAAAGCATGGTGGTCTGATAAGATGCATGGAGTTATTCCAATTTTTTTGTATCTGCTGAGGTTTGATATGTTGCCAAGTATGTGGTCAATTTTTGCGAAGGTTCCATGTGGTGGTGAGAAGAAGGTATATTCTTTTTTATGTGGATGAAATGTTCTATAGATATCTGTTAATCCCAGTTGGGTCATTACTTCTATTAGCCCTTTTGCTTCTTTGTTAAGTTTCTGTTTGGTATTCCTGTCTAGTGGTGAGAGTGGTGTGTTGAAATCTCCCACTATAACTGAATAGACACTTCCTCTTGGTGGGTTTCACCTGTGATGAGTATGTAATGACCTCCTTCATCTCTTTTGATTGATTTTATTTTAAAGTCTAGTTTGTTAGATATTAGGATTGCTACCCCGGCTTGTTTCTTGGGTCCATTCGATTGAAAATTTTTTTCCCAACCTTTAATTCTCAGGTAATGTCTGTCTTTAAGGGTGAGGTGTGTTTCCTGTATGCAGCAGAAGGAAGGGTTCTGTCTTCGAATCCAATCTGCTAGTCTGTGTCTTTTTATGGGTGAGTTAAGGCCATTAATATTGAGAGATATTAATGACCAATGATTGCTCATCCTTCTTCGATTTGCGATGGTTGTTGTTGGTGGAATTATGTGTGGAATTTCACCCCTTTGTTTTTTTGGCTGTTGGTAGAGAGAGATTCTCTAATGCTTATGTTTTTCTGGTTGTAGTTAGCTTCCTTGGGTTGGAGTTTTCCTTCCAAAATTTTCTGTAGGGCTGGGTTAGTGGACACATATTGCTTGAATCTAGTTTTGTCATGGAATATCTTGTTTTCTCCGTCTATAGTGATTGAGAGCTTTGCCGGGTATAGTAGTCTGGGCTGGCATCCGTGGTCTCTTAGTGTAGGTCGAATATCTATTCAGGACCTTCTGGCTTTCAGCGTTTCCATGGAGAAATCAGGTGTAATTCTGATAGGTCTGCCTTTATATGTTACTTGACCTTTTTCCTTAGCTGCTCTTAATATTCTTTCTTTATTCTGTATGTTTGGGGTCTTGATTATTATGTGGCGAGGGATTTTTTTGTGGTCCACTCTATTTGGTGTTCTGTAGGCTTCTTGTACCTTCATTGGCATGTCTTTCTTAAGGTTGGGAAAGTTTTCTTCTATGATTTTGTTGAATATGCCTTCTGCCCCTTTGAGCTGGATTTCTTCTCCTTCTTCTATACCTATTATTCTTAGGTTTGGTCTTTTCATGGTGTCCCATATTTCCTGGATGTTTTGTGTTAGGGATTTGTTGGATTTAAGGTTTTCTTTGGTTGATAAATCCATTTCTCCTAGCGTATCTTCAACACTTGAGATACTCTCTTCCATCTCTTCTATTCTGTTGGTAATGCTTGTATTGGCAGTGCCTGTCTGTTTGTCCAGCTTTTCTATTTTCTGCCTTTCTTCAGATTGTGTTTTTTTTAATGACTCTATTTCAGGTTTCAACCCTTGCAGTGTTTGCATTGCTTCTTGCAATTTTCTGTTTATCTGTTCATCTGTTTGTTGCCTTTTATGAATTTTTTGGTTTGTTCTTTCTTCCATTTCTTGCATTTTTTGGTTTGTTTTTTGTTCCATTTCTCGCATTTTGTGCTTTGTTTCTTCTTCCATTTCCTGCCTTTTTTGGTTTGTTTCTTCTTCCATTTTTTCATTTTTTGCTTTGTTTTTTCTACCATTTCTTGCATTTTTTGCTTTGTTTCTTCTTCCATTTCCTGCCTTTTTTGGTTTGTTTTTTCTTCCAATTCTTGCCTTTTTTGGTTTGTTTTTTCTTCCATTTCTTTGAGGGATTTTCCAATATCCTCTTTTAGGGCCTCTATCATTTTCATGAAAGTGCTTTTAAGGTCGTTCTCTTCTGCTTCGTCCGCATTGGAATGTTGGGGTCTTGCTGTTGTGGAGTCTCTAGAATCTGGCGGTGTCATATTTGTTTTTCTGTTGCTGACTGTGTTTTTGTATTGTCTCTTTCCCATCTCTTCTTCTAGTGGGTGCAGAAAGAGCCCCTTACTGGTCTGGGGACCAGAGTTCCCTTTTGGTGGGTGCTAGCAAGTCCAATAATCTGGTGGTTCTTCTATTCCTTGTCAGAATGCTGGTCCCGTGGGTGGAGAAGAAGAACAGGAATCTGGGGCGCTTATCCTCCTACCTGGACCCCTGGACCCTATGCTGGGTCCTGTTGTACTTGATCCAGAACAGCTACTCCCCTGGTCTCCCTGGGTCCTCTGGTTTCCTGGTCTCGTTGGCAGGAGAGAAGACCTGGGGTCTGGGTGCTTGGCTCCCGCCAGGATTGGGAGCTCTGTGCAGGTCCCAGGCGATCTGCAGGCACTGGAGCACAGGTCGGGAAGCCGGCCTGTTTACCTGATGCTGCTGGAAGAACCGCCGCTTCCCTGGACTCCCAGCCTCCTCTCCTTTCCTGGTCTCATTGGTGTGAGCAAAGATCCGGAGTCTGGGGTGCTTGGCTCCCACCGGGATTGGGAGCTCTGTGCAGGTCCCAGGCCATCTGCAGGCACTGGAGCACAGGCTGGGAAGCCGGCCTGTTTACCTGATGCTGCTGGAAGAACCGCTGCTTCCCTGGACTCCCAGCCTCCTCTCCTTTCCTGGTCTCGTTGGTGTGAGCGAAGATCCGGAGTCTGTTGTGCTTGGCTCCCGCCGGGATTGGGAGCTCTGTGCAGGTCCCAGGCAATCTGCAGGCACTGGAGCACAGGCCGGGAAGGCGGCCTGTTTACCTGATGCTGCTGGAAGAACCGCCGCTTCCCTAGACTCCCAGCCTCCTCTCCTTTCCTGGTCTCCGAAGTC
>NW_024431083.1:0-43430 GCF_017639785.1 Mesocricetus auratus
TGCTTTCCACAGATGCAGCCCGGAGAGTGAATATCTCTAAATGTCTCTGCTTCAATATTGTGATCATGTTTGGATGAAGATTTCATAAATGAGGATGCTTAGGAATAGGCAGAGCCCTATGTGAATGTTTCCAGACTCCCTAAGTAAAATCTCCATGCTTCCTTTATTTAGGAAAAGCATTGATTTTGAAATAACTCCCATGCTGTCCTTACCTCCTGAAAGTAAGGGCTCTTTCTCCTTTCTTCTGTCTTGACTGTAGTGATGACTGTTTTGGTAACCAAATTGACTCCCTCTGTAGTTAAATAAAACCCAGGGTACTGGGTAACCTGTGAAAATTTTTTTCTTAACAGTTTTGAAATCAAAGATGATCTTTATTGTGGACAATATGAATTGATAAAAGTCTCCTTTAGCCAATTGATGAGAGTGCACATCATTATCCCCAGTACTCTGGAGGCAGAGAGTTGGATTTTCTACATTTGAGGTCAGCCTGGTTTACAAAATGAATTCTAGGGCTACACAGACAAACCCTGGCTCAGGAACAGCAAAAACCAATGAAACAAAAGTAAGATCCTCCTTTAAACTGGATCACACCTTCTGGTGGCAGCTGACATACATGAAGCATGTTGAAGAAGGAAGTGCTCTCTGCCTGCTCTCTCTACATCTAGCTGCCATCACTAGCATTACAGCCTATTTCTTCAGAATTGTGGTGTATACCAAAGAGCAGCTGAGACATTTAGTGTCATGGACTGAGCAACTACTGGACTCATTAAATTTCCATTGGTAGGCAGCCATCATAGGACTCCCTGGACCACAGCTTAGGAGACACTGTGCATTGTAATAAATCCACTTTCTACATGCATGGAGAGAGTCATTCTACCAGTCCTATTCCTATAGTGAACCGAGAATCATGCAGCTATCATTTGTTTGTTTGTTTGTTTTTTTTTCACCTGCTCACTGAGGAAGATGTTGAAGTTCCATTACCCATATGGCAGTTCACAACAGTCTGTGAGTCCAATTCCAGGGGATCTGCACCTTTATATAGACATACATGCAAGCAAAACACCACTGCACATGAACTAAGATTCATCTACAAATGGAAAGAGACAGATAACACTTTATTGTGATGCATTTGCCAAGAGTTTGCTCTGAAACCCAGGCTCCTAAAGCAATGGAACCATTAAAACCTTATTATTGTGAAAAATATATTTTCTTGTTTGATATATGGTTCCTGCTTTTCTTCCCTAGTTGTCTGAATTCCCTGTGACAAACATGAAAAATATAATTTCAGTTCATCTCAACTCAGTGTGAATCTACAGAATAAATGTCTCCTTTTGTGTCCTGAAATCTCTCTTTACTTGTTAACATTCTGGGCACCCATTCCCCTGTAGGACATGGAATAATCACTCCACCTGCATTGAATGGTGGCCTGTGCAAGCTAGCTAACCACACTGTGTCTAGAAAGAAATTATGGGTACAGGAAGCTAACAAGATTTGCTATGGGAGCAGGGCCAAGTGCTATAGAAATGTAAATCTCTGTTGATCTAGAAATGGTCTTTGTCTGGGGTGGAAGGAAGTATCGGGAAGCCTTGTTCTGCATGTTTAAGGACACACCTATAGGAGGCACACTTGCTACTCATGCCCCACTAGCCAAACAGTCTGTACAGGCAACCTGTCAATCACAAGACACAGGGTTCTACTAGGCTCCAGTTTCAGTCTTGTCTCTGCAGAGGAGCAGGAGCAATTTTGGTGTGTGCTGTGCTGTGAGTACTGCTATAGGAAGTTGAGTGGTGAGCATGTGCGAGCTGGGTGACCATGACATGGTGAGTGAGGGGCAAATGTGCCAAGATGGGAGGAGCACATGGTGAGGTGTGGGAGCCAGTGTGGTGGCTTCTCCCTGGATCTGAGTGAGAATCTGTAGCCAGATGCCTTGTCCTGTGATGTTTCATGTGGTCCTTGTAAATCTCTCTCTATGTGCCTGTCTCTCTCTCTCTCTCTCTCTCTCTCTCTCTCTCTCTCTCATCAGAGTGGTCTTGAACTCACAGAGATTCACCTGCCTCCACATCTTAAGTGCTGTGGTTAAAGCTGTGACCTACCTTGCATGGTCAGGGATGACCTTGAGTACTTGATCTCCTGTCTCTGTGATTAACTAGTGACTTAGTGTGTGTGGCTCACTAGTAGCTTAGCATTTAATCAGGTGTGTAGCTAGCTAGTGACCTTGTTCTCCACTCTAATCTTCATGCAAGACTTATTTGCTAGAATTCAAACAAACTATTACCACAGTCATTAATAAGTGATAGATTGATGTTACCCATATGCATATGTTGGCTACTGAGCTCTATAATCTGACCCACAGTTACAGCCAATGATCTGCTTCTCAAACAGCTGAGCTGGCATAAGTGTATCAAGTAGGATAGCACATATATGCACAGGATAGAAAATTCTATTTTCATTGTCTCAAGATAATCTTTCGAACCTGTACACCCACACAATCTGGTCTGTGATTATGCACATGCCATGAATTAAAACATGCTGGGAAATTTGAACATTGTTACCACTACCACAATTGGGTATATTTTCATAATTGTGACTCCAGCAGCCCATTGCCTACCCTGAATCCTCCTCCAGTGTAAACTATTCATCCCATTTTGGTCTGATGTCAGATGCAATACTTCCCCTGGAAATGTTTTTCCTGTGACAGCATGGGATAGTTGACTACATGACTCAATTGGACAATTTTAGCTCTCTGAGGTGCTACATATTCATTTAAGAAATTTGAATGTGTAGTACAGAAGACACCAAGGTCATGTCCTGGAGAGCAACAGACTGAAATCAAGGCCATTTAATTAAACTTATAAGAGAGTTTGCCTCAGCCGGATGTTGCTGGCACACACCTTTAATCCCAGCATTCGGGAGGGAGAAACAGGTGGATCTGTGTGAGTTTGAGGCCAGCCTCATCTACAGAGCGAGTTCCCGGACAGCCTCCAAAACAATACAGAGAAACCCAGAAAAACCAAAAAAAATAAATAAATAAAAGAGAGAGAGTTTGCCTCAGACACATTCTTCTAACAGAATGGAAATGCACCTGTTCTAGGATTAATATGCCTTCCCAGGGAGAAATCCTTTCACACACTTGGGAGATTAATAAAGTAAAATAGATTTAGCAACAAAAATGCATCCATCTCTGGCTAATACTTATAGAGGAGGCAGTCTAGACACTTGCATTTCATATATGCTATCATCCTTAAGTGTCTTTTTGGTTCATGCTCCAGGTTACACTTTGAAAGGTTTAAGTAGAGACAGGAGACAGCATGGGTAGCTACTTGAGCAGATGGGAGACCTACAGAGTAAAAGTAATTCCAAAGTTGTTTCTTAAGTACACCAGAGACCTGAGACAGCAGAATCTTCTTCACTGACAGGATCATGAGGAAAATGTGGTAGAGGATGAGAAAGATCGGAAACATAGAAGGGAGAAAACATAAAATCTGGCATGGGGATGTCTTTCACAAGGTATGTCCCATGCCAATTTAGGTTCTTAAGAAGAACAGCATCTTAGGAAAGAGATCAGCCCCTCCAAGATGCCAACCCCAGGGAGCACAGCTTCAGGTGAAATTGGGTCTCCAGCGGGGACCGCCCGCCCATCACCCTTTCCCCGCCATCTCCGGGGCCCGCTCCCAGCATCCAGAAGACCCGCCCACACAGGAAAGAGATCAGCCCCTCCAAGACCCCAACCACAGGGAGTCCAGCTTCAGGTGAGATTGGGTCTCCAGCAGGGACCGCCCGCCCATCACCCTTCCCCCTCCATCTTCGGGGCCGCTCCCGGCTTCCAGAAGAGCCACCCACACAGGAAAGAGATCAGCCCCTCCAAGACACCAACCCAGCGAGCCCAGCTTCAGGAAAGACATCAGCCCCTCCAAGACCCAACCCCAGGGAGTCCAGCTTCAGGAAAGAGATCAGGCCCTCCAAGACCCCAACCCCAGCGAGTCCAGCTTCAGCATCCCCAGCTTCAGCTGCAGTAAGGAAGGAGACCAGTGGAAACGGAAAGACCACACCAGCACCCACTGGAAGAAGAGATGGGAAGAAGACAGAATAAGAGATCACTCAGCAATAGAAACACCAACATGACCCCACCAGAATCCAGGGATCCAACAACAGCAAGACCCGAAAAGCACTACATAGATGAAGAAGAGGAGACAGACCTTAAAAATTATTTCATGAAGATGATGGAGACCCTCAAAGAAGAAACAAGGAAATCCCTTAAAGAAATAGAAGAAAAAACAAACAAAAAATCCATGAAATGGGGGAAAAAATTGAAGAAATAAACAAATGTCTCAAAGAATCTAAAGAGCACCAAGAAAAAACAACCAAGAAAATTAAGGAAACAGTTCAAACAGTTGAAGGATTGAAAGCTGAAATAGAAACGATAAAGAAAACACAGAATGAAGGGATGCTGGAAATAGAAAAGCTTGGTAAACGGTCTGGAACTACAGATGCAAGTATCACTAATAGAATACAAGAGATAGAAGAGAGAATCTCAGGTGTTGAAGACTCATTAGAGGATATAGAGTCGTCAACCAAAGAAAATCTCAAAACCAACAAATCCTTAACACAAAATATCCAGGAAATATGGGACACCGTGAAGAAGCCAAACCTGAGAATAATAGGTATAGAAGAAGGTGAAGAACTTCAACTTAAAGGTACAGAAAACATATTCAACAAAATCATAGAAGAAAACTTCCCCAACCTAAAGAAAGATATGCCTATGAAAGTACAAGAATCTTACAGAACACCAAATAGGCTTGACCAGAAAAAGAAGTCACCTCGCCATATAATAATCAAAACATCAAACCAACAGAGTAAAGAGAAAATATTAAGAGAAGCTAAAGAAAAAGGCCAAGTAACATACAAAGGCAGACCTATCTGAATTACACCTGACTTCTCAATGAAACGATGAAAGCCAGAAGATCCTGGTCAGATGTCCTACAAACGCTAAGGGAACAAGGATGCCAGCCCAGACTACTATATCCAGCAAAGCTCTCAATTACCATAGATGGAGAAAACAAAATATTCCATGACAAAGCCAGATTTAAACAATACGTATCCATGAATCCAGCTCTACAGAAAATGCTAGAAGGAAAACCTAGAGCCAAGGAAGATAACTACATTCACAAAGACACAGGCAATATATAATCATACTTTACAAAACACCAAAAGAAAAAGGGAGGAGAAACTACACAAAATAACTTCACTAACAATAAATCAAGCGCAAACAAGGATCACCAATCAATGGTCATTAATATCCCTCAATGTCAACGGCCTCAACTTGCCTGTAAAAAGACACAGACTAGCAGAATGGATACGAAGACAGAACCCTTCCTTCTGCTGCATACAAGAAACACATCTCAACAACAAAGACAGACGTTATCTCAGAGTAAAGGGCTGGGAAAAGATCTTCCAATCAAACAGCCCCAAGAAACAAGCAGGCGTAGCAATCCTAATATCTAACAAATTAGACTTCAAATTAAAATCAATCAAAAGAGATGAAGAAGGGTACTTCATATTCATCAAAGGAAAAATACATCAAGACGAAGTCTCGATTTTAAACATCTACGCCCCAAATACAAAGGCACCTACATTCGTGAAAGAAACATTACTAAAGCTCAAAATGCACATAAAATCTCACACACTAATAGTAGGAGACTTCAACACTCCGCTCTCACCGCTAGACAGGACCTCCAGACAGAAACTTAACAAAGAAACAAAAGAATTAATAGAAGTTATGACCCAACTGGGTTTAACTGACATCTACAGAACACTCCACCCAAATACAAAGGGATATACCTTTTTCTCGGCACCTCATGGAACCTTCTTTAAATGGACCACATAATAGAAAACATAGCAAATCTCCACAGATACAAAAAAAATTGGAATAACCCCCTGCATCTTATCAGACCACCATGCATTAACATTAGAATTCAACAATAACACAAATCGCAGAAACCCTACAAACTCATGGAGATTGAGCAATGCACAATTGCACCATCCCTGGGTAAAGGAACAAATAAAAAAAGAAATTAAAGACTTCCTCGATTTCAATGAGAATGAAGACACAACATACATAAACTTATGGGACACTTTGAAAGCAGTGCTGAGAGGAAAGTTTATAGCACTAAGTGCCCACATGAAAAAACTGGAGAACAGTCATACTAGAGAATTAATAGCACAGCTGAATGTTCTAGAACAAAAAGAAGCAAACTCCCCCAGGAGGAGCAGACGCCAGGAAATAATCAAATTGAGGGCTGAAATCAATCAAGTAGAAACCAGGAAAACACTGAGAAGAATCAATGAAACAAAGAGTTGGTTCTTTGAGAAAATCAACAAAATAGACGAACCTCTGTCCAAACTAACCAAAAGACAGAGAGAGAACATGCTAATTAACAAAATCAGGGATGAAAAAGGGGACATAACAATGGACTCTGAGGAAATCCAGAGAATCATCAGGGCATACTTTGAAAATCTGTCCTCAACAAAATTTGAAAATTTAAAGGAAATGGACAATTTCCTGGATAGATATCACTTGCCAAAACTAAATCAAGAACAGATAAATAATCTAAACAGACCTATAACCCCTAATGAAATAGAAGCAGTCATCAAAAGTCTCCCAAACAAAAAAAGCCCAGGCCCAGATGGCGTCAGTGCAGAATTCTACCAGAAATTCAAAGAAGAGCTCATTCCAATACTCGTCAAAGTATTCCACACAATAGAAGCAGGAGGCTCACTGCCAAACTCTTTCTACGAGGCTACAATTACCTTGATACCCAAGCCACACAAAGACACAACTAAGAAAGAGAACTATAGACCAATATCCCTCATGAACATTGATGCAAAAATACTCAATAAAATACTTGCAAACCGGATTCAAGAACACATCAGAAAAATCATCCACCATGATCAAGTAGGCTTCATCCCAGGAATTCAGGGGTGGTTCGACATTAGAAAATCTATCAATGTAATCCACCATATTAACAATCTGCGAAAGAAAAACCACATGATCATCTCACTAGATGCTGAAAAAGCCTTTGACAAAATCCAGCACCCCTTCATGATAAAGGTCCTAGAGAGATCAGGGATAACAGAAACGTACCTGAATATAATAAAAGCAATATACAGTAAACCAACAGCTAACATCAAACTAAATTGAGAGAAACTCAAAGCAATTCCTCTAAAATCAGGAACAAGACAAGGCTGTCCACTCTCTCCATATCTCTTCAATATTGTACTTGAAGTTCTAGCTACAGCAATAAGACAACAAAAGGAGATAAAGGGGATACAAATAGGAAAAGAAGAAGTGAAACTTTCACTATTTGCAGATGATATGATAGTTTATATAAGTGACCCAAAAAACTCCGCAAGGTTACTCCTAGAGCTGATAAACACCTTCAGCAATGTGGCAGGATACAAGGTAAACTCAAAAAAATCAGTGGCCCTATTATATACAGAAGATGAAGTGACTGAGAAAGAAATCAGAGAAACATCACCATTTACAATAGCCAAAAACAGCATCAAATATCTGGGGATAATGTTAACCAAGGAAGTGAAGGACCTGTATATCAAGAACTTTGTGTCGTTGAAGAAAGAAATCAAAGAAGATACCACAAAATGGAAAGATCTCCCATGCTCTTGGATTGTTAGGATCAACATAATAAAAATGGCAATCTTGCCAAAAGCAATCTACAGATTCAATGCAATCCCTATCAAAATTCCATCACAATTCTTCAAGGACCTGGAAAGAACATTAATCAACTTTATAGGGAAAAGCAAAAGGCCCAGGATAGCCAAAACATCCCTATACAATAGAGGAACTTCAGGAGGCATCACCATACCTGACTTCAAGCTCTATTATAGAGCTATAATCCTGAAAACAGCTTGGTATTGGCACAAAAATAGGCAGGTAGACCAATGGAACCGAATCGAAAGCCCTAATTTTAACCCACACACCTATGAACACCTGATTTTTGACAAAGAAGCTAAAACTGTACAGTGCAAAAAAGAAAGCATCTTCAACAAATGGTGCTGGCATAACTGGGTACTGGTATGTAGAAGACTGCAGATAGATCCATGTTTATCGCCTTGTACAAAACTTAAGTCCAAATGGATCAAAGATCTCAACATACATCCAGCCACACTGAAACTTTTAGAAGAGAAAGTGGGATATACTCTTCAACGAGTTGGTACAGGAGACCACTTCCTAAACATAACACCAGTGGCACAGGCACTGATATCGACAATTAACAAATGGGACCTTCTGAAACTAAAAAGCTTCTGTAAGGCAAAGGACACAGTCAAAAAGACAAAAAGGCAGGCCACAGAATGGGAAAAGATATTCACTAACCCTACATCTGACAGAGGGCTAATTTCCAAAATTTACAAAGAACTCAAGAAACAAGTCTCCAAAACACCAAAGGATCCACTTGAAAGGTGGGGTACAGAGCTAATTAGAGAATTCTCAGTAGAGGAGGCTAAAATGGCCAAGAGACACTTAAGAAAGTGCTCAACATCCTTAGCCATCAGGGAAATGCAAATCAAAACAATTCTGAGATACCATCTTACTCCTGTCAGAATGGCTAGAATCAAAAACACCGAAGACAATTTATGCTGGAGAGGATGTGGAGAGAGAGGAGCACTCCTCCACTGCTGGTGGGAGTGCCAACTCATACAGCCTCTTTGGAAATCAGTATGGAGATTCCTCAGGAAAATGGGAATTAATCTACCACTAGACCCAGCAATTCCACTCTTGGGCATTTATCCAAATGAGGCAGGTTCATACAACAAGGGCATCTGCCCCACTATGTTCATAGCAGGATTGTTTGTAATAGCCAGAACCTGGAAGCAACCTAGATGCCCCTCAACTGAAGAGTGGATAGAGAAAATGTGGTACATTTACACAATGGAGTATTACTCAGCAGAAAAAAAAACAATGGAATCTTGAAATTCGCAGAGAAATGGATAGCACTGGAAGAAACCATCCTGAGTGAGGTAACCCAGTCGCAAAAAGACAAACATGGTATATACTCACTCATATATGGATTTTAGACATGGATCAGGATAGTGCCAGTCTGCACTTCCACAGATAGAGAGTCTGGGAAACAGGAAAGAACCTAAAAGATATGCATATATTCATAGTACCCAAGAGAAAAGGATGGAGACTAGATCCTCTGAATGGATGGGGAACACGGCGAGGGGTGGGGGGGAGTGGGTCCTGGGAAGAATAGAGGGGGTAAAGAGGAAGGGAGTTGGTCATGGGGGAACAGGAAGTTGAGGGGGTGGGGGTAGAATAGGGGGAAGTGGGAATCATAGGATCGAAGACAGATCAGGCACCAGAGTGACCTCGAGTGATCTAAAGGTATAACATCAATTGGCAAGCTAAGCAATAGTGGAGGGACCACCTCGAATGCCCATTCCTGATAATGAACTTGATGTCTATAACCATCCAGGAACCTTTATCCTGTGACTGATGGAAGCAGAGGCAAACACACAACTAATCACTGAATTGAACCCATGGAACCCAGTGACAGAGAGGAGTGATGAGCAAATTGGCAAAGAATGGGCTGTCAAAACCAGCAGAGACAGGTGATCTGAACAGGGGAGTGCTCTTGGACCCCAGACTGACAGTGGGGAGGCCAGCATGGGACTGATCTGGACCCCCCAAATGTGAGTGTCAGTGAGAAGGCCTGGGCAACCCATGGGGCCCTGAGATGTGTATCAGTGTCTATCCCTGGTATACAAACTGTCTTCATGTGCCTATAGCACAAAGAGAGATGCTCTCTCAGCCTGGACTCTTAGGGGAGTGCCTTGACCCTACCAAGACTAAAATGACAGACTCTAGATATCCCCTATGTGGAAGGATTTGGCAATAAGGTGGGAGGGATGGGGGAAGGGGAGTGCGGGAAGAGGGGAGCGAGAGGGAACTGGGATTGACATGTAAAACAAGCTATTTAAAATTAAAATTAAAAAATGATACAAAAGAAAGATTGTATAAAAATAATAATGTTCAGAAAATGTCTGCACTTGTGTAAATGGGCTCTTCATTCAGGCTGATAATAATCCTTTACCTTTCATGAAGTAAGGACCTTCCTTGCCTAGATGATTTTTTTGGATATCAAAACCAAATCTGTGTTGTTCTTAGACATAGGCTCTTGTCATATAGTTTTGGGAACAAACCAAATGAATATCAGGACTCTGCAGTATTTCTTCCTTCACTGGGGATTCCTTCAATAACATGTGTAATAATCTACAATTTTCACTGTTGTATGTTTTGCAAACTTATGTTATATATGTTCACCATTGTAAAGCTTTAGGCTGTCCTTCGTACCAATTTTTACAAGTTTGACAAAATTATTGTGTCTCTTTTTTACAGTTACACATTTGCATAATTACCCTCATCCCTCTTAACCCTCTAATATGCACCCTCTTATATTTTGTTCAATTTTGTAGTCTCTCTTAATTTTTATAAAATGTTGTTGCATGCATATGTGTTGCAATGTCTCAAGTGACTCCTAAACTGTTACCTGCTTATTTGGATTTAGAAATAAATTCCGAACTATAACATATGACATTTGTCTTTTTGATCCTTTCAGAACTTGTAGGATTTTCAAACAGTGCCTTTCATTTACCTGAATATATCATGAGTTTATTTTATTTACCATATAATTTTACATTTTGTAAATGTTCCATAATTTGTTACTCATTAAAATTTTAAAATATTTGTATTTAAAAAAAAAGAAGAACAGCATCTTGTATACTACTTCCAGGAGGAAAATGAAAGTAAATGGGAGAATACTATGAAGGCAGTAACAATTATTATGCAATGGGACAAACTCCAGGAAGAGGCTAATCAAACAATGCTACACAAGGTGAACACAGGTTATCAGAAAATCATTACTGACTAAGGCCAAAGTGGCCTTAGCATCTATCACCATAGCTCCATGTAGTAGGCAGAGTTTGGTTCTCTGAATCTGATTTAAGTGACCTCAACACAAAGGCTTTGTTACAGACCATTATCATCTCGACCACAAAAATTTCTGATTTTACACAAGCCTTTCCATTTTATTGTTGACACATCAGGTACTTAGGGAAAGCTCCCAAGGCTTAGGCCCCAGGATGTTACTACCTATCCCAAGAATGTCCCTCCTCTGTATGAAGGTCTAAGTGAAAGCCTTGCTTGATAAGTCAAGTATCTAACACAACAGTGTTTTAATTTTCAAACAGTCGTTACCTGGTGTCCTATTGCCTATCTGGAAAATGTACATTTTTTTCAAGAAAAAAAAACACTGGAACTTTATGGCACACCAGGCCTTAAGTTTGCTTGTGACCCTGTAATGCTTCCTTGAGCAACTTGTTATAGGCCTGATCTTTGATTATGGGGATGGGCCTAGAGCCTGTTTGCAATTCAAGGGCAGCTCATTTGTAACGGTTTGGAGCCAAATGTCTAGAAAATCATGGGGAACAAATGTGTATCCTCCCATCCTATTCTCTAGCAGGCCTATATATACTTATCTTTGGGTGTTTTAGAGGCAGCCCTCCCTCAACTGAATTCTACTTTGTGAGACTTAAATTCCTAAGTAATTTTGATTCCTTTGTATTACTGCATTTACTCTTCTGCATCACAGCTTATTAGTCGAATGTTATCCATGAGATGCCTTTTACAACCTCTACATAATTAACAACAAATGAATCTAACATGTAAAGTGTAAATGGAAAGTCCTGAACATCTAGAAGGTACTGAAGAAACTAGTTCTCTTCTAATTTGGTGACCTGCTCTCCATGGGTGCACCAAAAGCAAGTCGAAGCTAACTAGGAAGAAGTTTCTACACACAGTTCCCTACTCCCTATGCTCAGAGGAGAAGCAGCCCACAGAGCAAAGTTATTGAGAGTTCTAATTGCAGGTCTGGGGCTTTTCAATACTTCATGGGACCTCACAGGACAGGGAGTCTGGCTCCATCTTCCCACCCAGATCCAGGGAAGGCCCACCACACAGGCACCAGCACCTCACCATCTGACATTCACCACTTCGGGACAGCAGTTCCTGGCTCACCATGTTGTGGTTTTCCAGCACAGCACACAAAACCACTGTAGCCAGTTTCTCTTCAAAGCCAAGCCTGATCCAGTGGCAAGAAAGACCCTGCAACACTTCTGACTGGAAGGTCACGTAGGGACCTGATTGGTTAGTGAGGCCTGAGTGACAAGAGCACCTCCCATAGGGTTACAGTGTAGTAAAATTCTTCCTGACCCTGCCTTCCACTCCAGACAAAGACCTTTTCTAGATCAACAATGATATGCATTTCTATAGCACTTGCCCCTGGCTTCAATAGCAGACCTTGATATCTTCCTGTACTCCACAGGCATCTCACCTTCTTCCTCCTGGACATAATCTGGCTAGCTAGATTGTACATCCCACCATACTTACAATGTGGATGGAGTGATTTTCTGTCAAAACTGTAAGGGTGCCCAGAATATTAACTACTAAAGAGATTTAAGGATAGAAAAGGAGGTGTTTGTCTTGCTTCACATTCAGGTCACTTGAATTGAAGGTGCTTTTTACCTGGTTGTCACAGGAACTTTAGTCACTCAGGAAAGAAAAGGAGGAACCAGACACAAAAAAGATAATAGGTCCTTCTCCTACCAGAAAGCTGGATGATGTCTGCATTGTAGGAAGAGTTTTTGTTCCTCAAAGTTAGAGCAAATTCTTGGCAAATACATGCTAATAAAAAGAGTGGTCCTCATGGAAAGTTGAATATTAGAGAGTAATGGAGCTAGGAATATTGTGTTTATGAACACTATTATTAGCAAGCACATCTTCCTCAGTGAGAAGTTTAAAACAAAACAAAACCAAAACCAACTGCATTATTTAAGGTTCTATACATGAAGAGGCCTGGTAGCATGAATCTCTCCATGTATCTAGAAAGTGGATTTATTAGAATGTCTAACAAGCTTTGGCCCAGGTAGTCTAAAAATGGCTGCCTACCAATGGAAATTTGAAAAGTCCAGAAGTTGTTTAGTTCTCAGCTGGTCTTCAGCATATATCAAAATTCCAAATACATAGGCTCTAATGCTAGTAAGTAGTGAACTTGGTAGTCAGAGTTAGGGTAAGCAGCCAAAGAGAGAGAGAGAGAGGTTCCTCCTTCAATAACCTTTATTTATGCAGCTTGCCACCAAATGGTGCCATCCATACTAAAGGTGGATCTTATTCTGCTTTGGTGTTTTCAGGATAGGGTTTATCTGTGTAGCCCTGGAACTCACTCTGTGGGCCTGGCTGATCTCAAACTCAGAATATCCAACTGCCTCTGCCTCCTGAGTGCTGGTCTTAAACATGTGAACCATCAACAAGCAGCTAAAGTTGGATCTCACCAATTATTTTGATCCAGGGTATCTCTGTGTGGCTCTGGCTGTCCTGGAACTCATTCTGCCAGTTTGACCCAGAGCGCACAGAGATCTGCTTGACTCTGCAGGTGCTGGAAAAGTGAGGTTGTTCTGCAGTATTGAAATGCTGGAACTTTGCCAAGCAGCAATGGGCACCATGTGGCCCCTGACATTATTTGATTACATAGCTTCATGTGCTTTGGATATGAATATAAGTAATTTTTTTTGAAATTCACTGCTTCTTCATGTCCCCATTACTTTCCCATGGGGCACTTCCTCTTGAAGTACTGCCTTCAAAGGGATTATCCACAGAGACTTTATAATGTCATGGCAGAGAGATTTATTCAAAATGAAACAAAATAATTCCCATTATATGTGTGAGTCTGTAATGTAATTACTGGCTTTTAGACTATGACACTTTTGTGGAGCCCATAAGTCATCTTCATTGGGTCTGCTTTTGAGCTCCAACTAGTGAAACCCATAAAATTATACTTTACTTCTGCGTATTGATAATGCACACCTTTAATCCCAGCATTTGGGAAGCACAGGCAGGGGGATCTCTGTAAGTTTGAGAATATACTGGTCTACAGAGCATGTTCCAGGACAGCTACAAAAAATAGAGAATCCCTGTCTCAAAAAACCAAAAAAAACCTCTATTTTCCTTGGGAACCTCATTGTGGGAAAGACTTGAGTCCTCCAAGTGAGAATGTATCTACTGGAGAAACATTTACCTTTATCTGACTACCTTACATGAAAAAAGTAACTGAGAATGTGGGGGTGTTTTAGAGATGGGAAAAATGCATTTTGTTTCCTTTATTAGAGTATTTACTTTTGAACATATTTGCCTTCTATCTCAGCCCGTTAGCATCCCAGTGATGGATTATTCACTGTGTTTTTTTATTGTTCCAAATTAGCCAACATGAATAAATATGTTTTAAATTTTTATTAATTTTGTCATTTTACATTTTGTGTTATTTCTCTTCTCTCATTTTTAAGAATAGCATTACTGTGATTCCCTGTCTTGCCTAGAACTCACACTATAGAATATGCTGCCCTAGGATATCAGAGTGTTCTGCCCATCTAGACTACAGATGCCGATGGCAGTGGGCCATGACACTAGATAACTTGATTCATTTAATAGACTTCCTGAGGATAGTCGACTGAGCATGGCTGGTTAGGGCAGCCAGGGCACAGGCTCTGGTCCTAACACTAGTAACAGAGGAAGGTAACCATTGAATGCAGCCTTTCAACCTTAAAATCCACTGTCTTCCAACTATGAAAAATAGTTATCCCTCATCAAAGGAACTGGGAAGTGTTCTTCGGTCTCTCTCTCTCTTTCTCTCCCTCTTTCTCTCTCCCTCTCTCTGGGTTTCTGACAGTGTCAGAAGTGTACAGATTGCATATTCTGAAGCAGGAATGCCTCAATGGCTCATTTTTTTATTATCTGTGTAAGTTGTTCCCTAATAAAACACCAATTAATCATTTATCTTGGGTGCAGTGAATTCATGGACCCCCATGTTCACATGAAAAAAAGTTTATTGAAAATGAACACAAATATTAACTCTAAAGTCTCTACCAAATTGTTTACATGAATAGCGATTTCTCTTCCATGACTTGTTCACAATTACCTAATATAAAGTGTTACACAAAGGGTTCAAAATATGAACAGGGCTATAGATTTGGATGAGCAAAATAATGACAAGTTCATTACCAGAGCTACCTCAGGTTTTGAGAACTTTCTGTAGTCTCTGCTACAGAATAACTTGAGGGTCTATCCTTCTTGGAAACATGCATGACCCATCACAAACCCAAACACTGTCATCACATAATTAAATTCAATCAGTTCTCTAAACAAACGTATTTTCACAGGTAAAGATTTTCTCTTGTATGTACTCATTCTAGTATCCCAGGTGTTGAGGATATTAAAGTCTTAACAGTTTCCCTTCATCATGCATTGGTTCATGTAACAGAAAGCAAGCATGTAGGATTGAATTTAGAGAAATCAAGTGATATTAATTATGTTTTTCCCCAATTAAAGAAAAGCATGAAAACAAAAAGGGTTACCTTATCGGTGAACTCGTAGGATTTTGTACATATAAGTTTGCAGGTGCAAACACAACAGAGATATCACAATGCTTGAACAGATTGTTGACACTTGTTAGATGTTATTCCCTGCAGAATACTGTGTAACTAAATGTGTGCTCATTGTAGATCTTACAAAAGCCATTATACCAAGATTTCCTTCAGTATTAAAATTTTTCAGGACCTCACAGATTATTGAGTTATGCAGAGTGCACAGCTTTACCACACTGCTTACAATTAAGGGGTTTCTCTGCAATGTGATTCCTTACAAAGGCTTTACCTCATCGGTTTCATTCACAGGGTCTGACATGTGAATAGGCTTTACCACATTGATTACATCCATATGGTTTCTCTCCAGTGTTTGTTATTTTATGATATTTAAGATGACTGGTGTGTGAAAAGACTTTACTACATTGACTGCATTCATACAGTTTCTATCCAGTATGTATTCTTTTATGATATTGAAGACTACTGACATGTGAATAGGCTTTACCACATTAATTACATTCATAAGGATTCTATCTAGTATGTGTTCCTTTATGATATTTAAGAAAAATGGCCCAGGAGAATGCTCTGCCACACTGATTACATTCATATGGTATCCCTCCAGTATGTGTTCTTTTATGAATTACAAGACAGCCTTGTTGTACAAAGGCATTACCACACTGGTTACATCCATAGGGTCACTCTCCTGTATGCATTCTTTCATGCATGTTAAACCATTGTCATGTTAAAAGGCTTCACCACAGTGATTACAAACATAGGGTTCACTCCAGTATGTGTTCTTTTATGATATTTAAGCCTATGTGAATAGGCTTTACCACATTGATTACATACATAGGGTTTCTCAGCTGTGTGTGATCTTTTATATCTTTGAAGATGATTCAGGCTTGCAAAAGCTTTACCACACTTATTACATTCATAGGGTTTCTCTCCAACATGAATTCTTTGATGTACTTGAAGATGACTTTTCTGTGAAAAAGCTTTACCACATTGATTGCAGTTCTATGGTTTATCTCCAGTGTGTGTTCTTTTATGTCTTTTAAGAACACTATGACTTACAAAAGCTTTACCACACTGATTACATTCATAGTGTTTCCCTCCAGTGTGTATACTTTTATGATATTGAAGACCACTGACATGAGAAAAAGCTTTATTACATTGCTTGCATTCATAGGGTTTGTCTCTCATAAGTGTTGTTTTATGAGACTGCTGTGTTGTGAAAAAGCTTCACCATGTTGATTACATTCATGGGCTGTCTCTCCAGTACCTGTTATTTTATGGACTTTGAGACAACTGTGACATGCAAAGACTCCACCATTTTGAAGAACTTCATATGGTTTCCCACCTGTATAAATGTTTTCATGTGTTTGAAGACGCCTGTAACACACAAAGGTTGAGTGTATTCACAGGGTTTTCTGTCTTGAATGGGTTCTTTCATTCCTGCAAAGATAATTGGCACATGTAAAAGCTTTACCACTTCCATTGTACTGATAAACCATGGTGTTTATATACATTGAGTTTAAAATTTTGCCTAATTGCAGAGATGAATCAGTCTTAAGTTTTATATTCATGATGCTTCCATTATGAGGGATTGTTTTTGGGCTATGAAGACACCTGTGACAGAGAGTTAGAGCCTTTATTTCATGGCGCACATCTATGGCATCTTATTTATGTGACATTTTTCACATATCTGAGAAGAACTGGATAAACGCAGAGCTTTGTCATACTTATTGCATTCATAAGTTTTCCTGTATTTTGAGTTATATTTCATTGGCAGAATGTACCAGGACAAATGGATGGATTCACTCATTCCAAGACTCAGAGGGCTTTTCTGCAGGGTGAGTTCATTGATGTCTTCCCAAGGAACTTGAAAATCCAATTAACTGTAACCTTGTACCACATTTAACAAAGCTACTCAAGGTGGGGAACTACTAAATAACATTCATATTTTCTAATTGCCCAGAGAGTGAGGGGGGCTACATTGCTTCTATCCATATTATATGCTCACAAAACTTGTATTTAGATGATATGTGATATTCTTTTTTTCACTTTTTTTTGAGACAGGTTTTCCTTGTGTAGCTTTGGATTCTGTCTTAGTATTCACTCTGTAGACAAGGCAGGCCTCAAATTCACAGAGATCCAGCTGCCTATGCCTCCTGTGTGGTGGAATTAAAGGCATGCACTACCACTGCCCCGCTGGACAATATACTCTTACTAAAGCAAGAATAACAAATAAAATGTTTGCACATTTCATTCCCACAATTTGGCTTTCTTTTCCTCAGAGACAGGTCATATAGGGATTAAGGTTCATCCAAAACAAACTTCTTGACTCTCATAATCTGACCCTTTCAATATACTTAGCAAAGTCACAAACATATGAATAATGACAGCTTCACTATAGAATCTTTTTTTCTTAAAAGTTCTTGGACATAAATATATCACCTATTCAACGTGTATAACTGTTTAAAATATCTGAGTGGTATGTGTAAAGAGAAGCTCCCTGTTAGCCTGGTTCCAGAGCCACATCAGTCCCAAATAAACACACATTTAGCTATATTAATTATGAAGCTGTTGGCCTTGCTTGTTTCTTACTGGCTAGCTCTGACTTAAGTAATTTCCCCATAATTGTTAATCTAAGTATTTCTCTTACCGGAGAATAGTTTTGGGCTTCCTACCCTGTAGGCTCCAAATGATGCTGTAACGATAAGCGACACACAATTACTGAAAGTAAATCTAAGTATTTATTGTAGAAATTACTCACAAGATACCAAACAAGTAACCCAGATGAGCCAAGCAGTTTTCCGCTGCCGAATGGGAAGCCGAACTCCAGGAAAAGAGACCGAGACTTCCTGTGTGCTGTCTTTTATACCTTCCCCCATAATGGCCCCTAGCCATGCCCAAAAGTGGGCCTGGCTAGTGACGTAGTTCTGCCTATGTACGTATACGTCTTTACGTCCAGCTGTATACGTCTTTAGTCCTGCCTAACGTGGGTGTGGTTAGCGGTGTGGTAAACCGCCCTTTTATTACCTCATCTGTATGTGCCTCTAATAAGTCACATATTTAATGGCGGCATACAGACTTCCTCCTACACTACCCCATGGCGTTATATCTTGACTTCCTGTGTTTCTCCTTCCCAGAGTCCTCCTGGACTCCTAGACCCACCTATCTTGGTTCCCTATTGGCCAACAGTGCTTTATTGCCATATACACAGGACATCCCCCATCAGGTGTGAAACTAAAAGGATTGGAATTTCTACAGCACAGATCTCAATGTGGTGTAATACAAATTTGCATAAGCTTTCACATAAAAATTACGATCTACTTCTTCTAGAACTATCACTATGTTCTTCAATATTACTGTCTTCCCACTAGTATCCTAAAATACAATACTAGAAAATACATGAAATATGAAAGGAAATTACATCAAATTTAAGTTAATATTGTCAATGAGCCTTAGAGCTATGCCTTATTCATCTGTTTCCCTTTTCTCAATCAAAATTACAGAAGATCATAAACAACAAAGAAACAAACTTCCCCTATTTTATTTTCATTTTTATTTTTTGGTTTCTATGAGACAGGGTTTCTCTGTATTGTTTTGGAGGCTATCGGTCCAGCCAAGCCTCGAACTCACAGAGATCCGCCTGCCTCTGCCTCCTGAGTGCTGGGATTAAAGGTGTGTGCCACCACCACCCCTATTTTAAATCATGAAGGAAAATACAGTCTCACCTATGGTAGAGAGGTTCTTGTAGATATCAAGTATCACATCTATGTAGAAACTTTTCTGGAAAGGATTCAGCAAAGCCCACTCTTCCTGAGTGAAGCCAATGTTCACATCATCATAGGTTACTGTGTCCTAAAATAACTCCCACATTGTAATACAGGATGTTTGATAATTACATTGTATATGTATGCTTCTTTCATAGTGTATTCATATAATTCTGGTGCTTCCAACACATATTTCATTACATGGACATTGTAGTGTATTTACCCAGCCACTTTTAGATGGAAACTGAATCAGAGGCTCATATGCACCATTCCTTGGCCCTTTAAATAGCATATAGCCTTGAGAGACAAATCCCAATGAACAGACATAAACGGAGAGGCAAGCAAGCAGATCAACACTACTGAGAACACAACAGAGAAATTAAATGATAGGCCCAACCTAACACAGAAAGACCCCACTCCCTGTAACCAACTTCTGTCTTTGTTTCTATTGCTGGGAAGAGACACCATGAAACACTTTTGTTGTTGTTTTTTGTGTTTGCATTTGCATTTTTGAGTCAGGTTTTCTCTGCATAACAGCCATTGCTTTTGTGGGCCTCTGAGGAACAGACTGGCCTCAAACTCACAGGGATCTCCCTGCCTCTGCACAGTGAATGCTGGGATTAAAAGCTTGTTCCACCATCATCTGACTCCTAAAACAGATTTTGCATTCCACATATATTGTCATCTTTAATTTCTGTTTTGTTTTTTTTTGTTGTTGTTGTTGTTTCCAGGCAGGGTTTCTCGGTGACTTTGGAGGATGTCCTGGAACTAGCTATGCTAGACCAGGCTGGTCTCAAAGTCACAGAGATCCACCTGCCTCTGCATCTTCAGTGCTATCATTAAAGTTGTGGTGCATCAATGCATGTCTTTTAATTTTTTTTGAAATGAGACTCCATCTTACACTTTGAAGAATTTAAACCTGGTGTTGGTGATTCAAGCCTTTAATCTCAGCACTAGAGATACAGAGGCAGGCAGATCTGTGTGAGTTCAAGGCCAGCCTGTTCTACAATAGTGAGTTCCAGGACAGCCTCAAAAGCCAAATTGAAATCCTGCCCCCAAAACAACAACAAAAAGAATTTAAAATATTACAGGAAACTAAAAGTTTCACTAAGGAAAATGAAAAACTTCAACAGGAAAAATATTACCATATTTATTTCATAGTACTCAAGTAACATGAAACAGCAGGTAATAAGTTATTGACAGGTCCTGAGGTAGAGGTGGCAAAAGATGATAATGTTATAAAAGGAGAACAAAGAAAAGATAAAACTCATTTCAGGGAGGTCATGCTTAAGCAATGTCTCATTCTATGGAAGGTTCCAGATAGACTTTCTTCTTGTATACTGCTTGTAGGGGAAAGTGGAGGCTTCTAGGAGGTCAACAGAAATTATCATACAATGGGACAAACTCGGAAGAAGTTTACTCAAACAATGCAGTACAGGGAATTCCAAGATCATTAGGGATAAGCCCACAGTGAACTTGGTACCTATAAACACAGCTCCATGTGGTGAGAAGAGTTGTGTTCTCAGGATCTCAAGCAACCCCTCCACCAAGGCCCTGGCTTCAGACCATTACATTCTCTCTTAAACAAATTCCTGATTTTAAAGGAGAAGCCCTATCTTGTTCTTGATTCCTCAGGACCTGGTTGAAAAATCCTAGGGCCAGAACCCCAAGCTATTACTGGTCTGCCAAGCATGGTCCTGTGTTTGAGATGGTGGTATGATCCTTCTCCAAGAGTAAGGACATAAACAGAGAGTCTTGCTTACTCAGTTCAGCCCTCATTACAACAGAGTTTTCATTTTCAAATACTTGTCACCTGGTCTCATCTGGCCCATCTGGCAGAACTATGATTTTCTATAGAAGAAAACTTGACTCTTATGGCACACCACACGCTAATGCTCACTCTGACCCAGCAATTCCCCCTTGGGCAGCTTGTAAAAGCCCTGTTCTGTGATATGTGAATGACCCTTGGGACTGTTTGCAAATTGGATGTTTCTCCTTTGTCATGATTTGGAGCCAGATGCAAATGTGTAATTTAGCATTCTAATATCTCAAAGGCCTCCTCAGCATACTACTTATCTTTGGGTTATTTTAGAGGCAGCACCCTTCAGCTGAATTCAATTTTTCAGGACTCACTATTCCATAAGTATTTATATCAACAATTCTACTATTCCACATCACAGCTTAGTAGTGGAGAGTGTCCATACATTGATGTCATAAGTGGACCACACCTTTAATCCCCTCACTGGTCAGGATGAGGAAGACAAATATTTATGAGTTTGTGGCTAGCCTGATCCACAGTGCAAGTTCCAGGTCAGGCTCCAAAGCTACACATAGAAATCCTTTCTCAAAAACCCAAAAATAAATAAATATAAATATAAAGAAATAGAATGGCATTTACACCATGCAAAAAATTAAATCCAAATGGATCTTACACCTAACTGTTAATTATGAAGTCTAATACTTCTAGAAGACACTGGAGAAACTAATCTTCTCCAAGTTTGGCAAGTTGCCTTCCATATGCACCAAATCATGTTGGTGTTTACTACAAACATGTTTCTACAGAAATCTCCCTAATGGAAATGCTTTCCTCAGATGCAGCCCAAAGACTGAAGTATTCACAAGCCATCATCAGGGTCTGGGGACTTGCTAGGATCACATTGGAACTCACAGAGCACTGAATGTGGCCACAGATTCCCACCCAACCTCCAGGAGGGCCTGCCACACTGTCTCCCATTCCTCTCCATCCTGTCCTCCATGTCTTGGGATATCATCCCCTCATTCACCATGCTGTGGCTTCAGAGCTCATCCATGTTCCCCTGACATCCCCTACAGCAGCACTCAGAGCAGAGTCTGCAGAGACTTAGGTCAGTTGGTTACATCCATTGTGCCATTTGCAGAATTTGGGGGGATTATAAGGGATATTTAAAATCAAATATCCAACAAGTGTGGAGTAATAGTATTTAAATTTAGCACATGTCACGATTTCAAGAAGAGTTTACTCCAGCTTACTCAACACCATCTTAGTTATTCTGAATCATAGCAGTTAGCGTATAAATACTAGAAAATGGAATTTTAATTTAAGAAGGGCTAAACAAGACAGCAGCAAGGTCATTGTCCTGGAAAGCAACAGACTGGGATCAAGGCCACCTGTGTCAACATGAGAGAGCTTGTCTCAGAAACCTTTTCTCTAAAATGCTGGAAGTGCTGCTGTGCAAGAATTAATATGTCTTTCCAATTAGAAATAACTCCACAGACTAAGAGATTAATAAAGAAATATCTCTGTAATGATAGCATGCATTCATCTCTGTCTAATGCTCAAAGATGAGAGAGCCTAAAACACATTCTTTTTGGTTTGTTGAGACAGAGTTACTCTGTGCAACAGCCCTAGGTGTCCTCGATGTATCTCTCTGTGTACATCAGGCTGGCATCAAGCTCACAGCGATCTTACTGCCTTTGACTACCTTGTGCAGGGATTAAAGGCATGCACCACCACTACCTGGCTCATGAAACAGTTTTAATTTCAAAATATGCTGTCGTCTTCAAACTCTTTTAGGTTCAGTCTCTTGATTATACTTTAAAAAATTAAATAGTGACAGAAAGCTGAAAGTCAAGACAGTTAGGAATTGAAAGACTTCAACAGAAAACACATTACCATAATAATTTCACACTACAATGGTAACATGAAAAACAGGCCATACTTTACTGACAGGTCCTGAGGTAGAGGTGCCAGAAGATGAAAAAGATAGGAAAGGCAGAATAAAGAAAAGATAAAAGCTGGGGCAGGGAGGTCTCTCTTAAGGTTTGTCTCATTCTAAGTAAGAAGAATAGCTTCCTGTATGCTACGTCCAGGGGGATATCTATGTAAATTTGACTCTGAAGAAAACATAATGGGCACTGGTAGTTTTACAGAAAAGCAACAGTGTAAATAAGCACAGCTTAACTAATATTGATGATTTTTACTTTCTCATAAAATCATATACCTCCATGTCAGGTTACTACTCTGTGTTTGAAAGGCATGCCTGTGAAAAATAAAGACAAGGAAACAATGTGTAAGCAGTTACTACATTTGAATGATAGCACCATGCGAGCTATGCTGTAGACATGCCAAACCGTTTCGTTTTATGCCAGTAAGATGTTTTAAGTGTTATAATCACTGATTAAGAGATCAGGGTATGTTCAAGACCCTCTAAACAGTAACAGTCCATAGTGAAACTGTCATGTCTCATATACTGGTGAATGCTAAGTATATAAAAAGGGTCTGTTTGTAAGAATATAGAAGGTTGTGGTGGAGAATCCTTACTCCTATACCACATGTCTGTGAGAAAAAGAAAGTCAAACTGTGTAAATACAATGTGGAAATTTTTATTTGTCATTCTTCCTTTAATAATAACATCATGTACAGTGGAGCAGGGGAAGCACTCAGGAGGCAGAGGCAGGTGGATCTCTGTGAGTTGAAAGCCAGGGTAGTCTACAAAGTGAGTTCCATTACAGGCTCTGAAGCAACACTGCAAAATCCTGTCTCAAAAAACCAAGGCATAGAGCACGTCATATGTAACTCTAAATACAAGCCATGTGAGCCTAAAATATGGAAAGAAGACATGTAACCTACACCGTCACTCTCAGGACAATTAGAAAACATGAAAGTTATTTAGGAGTAGAATTGTAGAATGTGATACAAGTTTACATTAAATTGCTCTTTCAACTTCATTGGAAAGACATCAACAAACACACACTTCAGAAAACCCCTATGAGCATTGGAATGTGTGAATACTTCTATTTATAACTGGTATGATCTGCTAGTGTAGTGTGACGCACACTATAGTAAAACTTATGAAGGCAATAAATATAAGTTCTGAGTTCCGCAAGTTCTTTTCAAATATGTGAAAATTCCCATATAAAAAGACACCATAGAGCCGGGCGTTGGTAGCACACACCTTTAATCCCAGCACTCGGGAGGCAGAGACAGGTGGATCTTTGTGAGTTCAAGACCAGCCTGGTCTACAAGAGCTAGTTCCAGGACAACCTCCAAAGCCACAGAGAAACCCTGTCTCGAAAAACCAAAAAAAAAAGACCAAACAACCCTTCCAAGACCCCAACCCCAGCGAGTACAGCTTCAGGTGAGATTGGGTCTCCCACAGGACCCCCTGCCAAACACCCATCCCCTTTTACTTCTGGGGCTGCTCCTGGCATCCAGAAGACCAGGCCACACAGGAAAGATATCAGCCCTTCCAGGACGCAAATTCCATGTCAGCATCCCCAGCTTCAGCTTCAGGAAGGAAGAAGACCAGTGGAGATGGAAAGACCCCACCAGTACCCACTGGAAGAAGAGATGGGAAGAAGACAGAATAAGAGCTCACTCAGCAATAGAAAGACCAATATGACCCCACCAGAATCTAGGGATCCAACAACAGCAAGACCCGAAAAGCACTACATAGATGAAGAAGAGGAGACAGGCCTTAAAAATTATTTCATGAAGATGATGAAGACCCTCAAAGAAGAAACGAGGAAATCCCTTAAATAAACAGAAGAAAAAACAAACAAAAAAATCCATGAAATGAGGGGAAAATCAAGAAATAGACAAATTTCTCAAGAATCTAAAGAGCACTAAGAAAAAACAACCAAAAAAATGAAGGAAACAACTCAAACAGTTGAAGGATTGAAAACTGAAATAGAAACGATAAAGAAAACACAGAATGAAGGGATGCTGGAAATAGAAAATCTGGGTAAATGATCAGGAACTACAGATGCAAGTATCACCAACAGAATACAAGAGATAGAAGAGAGAATCTCAGGTGTTCAAGACTCATTAGAGGATATAGAGTCGTCAACCAAAGAAAATCTCAAAACCAACAAATCCTTAACACAAAATATCCAGGAAATATGGGACACCGTGAAGAAGCCAAACCTGAGAATAATAGGTACAGAAGAAGGTGAAGAAATTCAACTTAAAGGTACAGAAAACATATTCAACAAAATCATAGAAGAAAACTTCCCTAACCTAAAGAAAGATATGCCTATGAAAGTACAAGAATCTTACAGAACACCAAATAGGCTTGACCAGAAAAAGAAGTCAACTCGCCATATAATAATCAAAACATCAAACCTACAGAGTAAAGAGAAAATATTAAGAGCAGCTAAAGAAAAAAGCCAAGAAACATACAAAGGCAAACCTATCCAAATTACACCTGACTTCACAATGGAAATGATGAAAGCCAGAAGATCCTGGACAGATGTCTTACAAATGCTAAGGGAACAGGGATGCCAGCCCAGACTGCTATATCCAGCAAAGCTCTCAATTACCATAGATGGAGAACAAAAATATTCCATGACAAAGCCAGATTTAAACAATACGTATCCATGAATCCAGCTCTAAAAAAAGTGCTAGAATGAAAACCTAGATCCAAGGAAGATAATTACATTCACAAAGACACAGGCAATATAAAATCCCACTTTACAAAACACCAAAAGTAAAAGGGAGGAGAAACTACACAAAATACCTTCACTAACAATAAATCAAGCACAAACAAGAATCATAAATCAATGGTCATTAACATCCCTCAATGTCAACGGCCTCAACTTGCCTATAAAAAGACACAGACTTGCAGAATGGATACGAAGACAGAACCCTTCCTTCTGCTGCATACAAGAAACACATCTCAACATCAAAGACAGACGTTATCTCAGAGTAAAGTGTTGGGAAAAGATCTTCCAATTAAATGGTCCCAAGAAACAAGCTGATGTAGCAATCCTAATATCTAACAAATTAGACTTCAAATTAAAATCAATCAAAAGAGATGAAGAAGGACACTTCATATTCATCAAAGGAAAAGTACATCAAGACGAAGTCTCAATTTTAAACATCTACACCCCAAATACAAAGGCACCTACATTCGTGAAAGAAACATTACTAAAGCTCAAAATGCACATAACATCTCACACATTAATAGTAGGAGACTTCAACACTCCGCTCTCACCGCTAGACAGGACCTCCAGACAGAAACTTAACAAAGAAACAAAACAAGTAATAGAAGTTATGACCCAACAGGGTTTAACAGACATGTATAGAACATTCCACCCAAATACAAAGGGATATACCTTCTTCTCGGCACCACATGGAACCTTCTCTAAATTTGACCACATAATAGGAAACATAACAAATCTCCACAGATACAAAAAATTGGAATAACCCCCTGTATCTTTTCAGACCACCATGAAATAACATTAGCATTCAACAATAACACAAGTCGCAGAAACCGTACAAACTAAAGGAGATTGAACAGTGCACAATTACACCATCCCTGGGTAAAGGAAGAAATAAAAAAAGAAGTTAAAGACTTCCTTGATTTCAATGAGAATGTAGACACAACATACACAAACTTATGGGACACTTGGAAAACAGTGCTGGGAGGAAAGTTTATAGCACTAAGTGCCCACATGAAAAAACTGGAGAACAGTCATACTAGAGAATTAATAGCACAGCTGGATGTTCTAGAACAGAAAGAAGCAAAGTCACCCAGGAGGAGCAGATGCCAGGAAATAATCAAATTGAGGGCAGAAATCAATCAAGTAGAAACCAGCAAAACACTGAGAAGAATCAATGAAACAAAGTGTTGGTTCTTTGAGAAAATCAACAAAATAGACAAACCTCTGCTCAAACTAACCAAAAGACAGAGAGAGAGAGAGCGTGCTAATTAACAAAATCAGGAATGAAAAAGGGGACATAACAACAGACTCTGAGGAAATCAAGAGAATCATCAGAGCATACTTTGAAAATCTATACTCCACAAAATTTGAAAATCTTAAGGAAATGGACAATTTCCTGGATAGATATCACTTGGCAAATCTAAATCAAGAGCAGATAAACAATCTAAAGAGACCTATAACCCCTAATGAAATAGAAGCAGTCATCAAAATTCTCCTAAACAAAAAAAGCCCAGGCCCAGATGGATTCAGTGCAGAATTCTACCAGAAATTCAAAGAAGAGCTAATTGCAATACTCCTCAAAGTATTCCACACAATAGGAGCAGGAGGCTCACTGCCAAACTCTTTTTATGAGGCCACAATTACCTTGATATGCAAGCCACACAAAGACACAAATAAGAAAGAGAACTATAGACCAATTTCCCTCATGAACATCAATGCAAAAATACTCAATAAAATACTCGCAAACCGGATTCAAGAACACATCAGAAAAATCATCCACCATTATCAAGTAGGCTTCATCCCAGGAATGCAGGGATGGTTCAACATTAGAAAATCTATCAATGTAATCCACCATATTAACAAACTGTGAAATAAAAGCCACATGACCATCTCACTAGACGCTGAAAAAGCCTTTGACAAAATCCAGCACCCCTTCATGATAAAGGTCCTAGAGAGATCAGGGATAACAGAAACGTACCTGAATATAATAAAAGCAATATACAGTAAACCAACAGCTAATATCAAAGTAAATGGTGAGAAACTCAAAGAGATTCCTCTAAAATGAGGAACAAAACAAGGCTGTCCACTCTCTCCATATCTCTTCAATATTGTACTTGAAGTTCTAGCTACAGCAATAAGACAACAAAAGGAGATAAAGGGGATACAAATAGGAAAAGAAGAATTCAAACTTTCACTATTTGCAGATGATATGATAGTTTACATAAGTGACCCAAAAAACTCCGCAAGGTTACTCCTTGAACTGAAATACACCTTCAGCAATGTGGGAGGATACAAGGTAAACTCAGAAAAATCAGTGGCCATATTATATACAGATGATGAAATGACTGAGAAAGAAATCAGAGAAACATCACCCTTTACAATAGCCAAAAACAGCATCAAATATTTGGGGATAATGTTAACCAAGGAAGTGAAAGACCTATATATCAAGAACTTTGTGTCTTTAAAGAAAGAAATCAAAGAGGATACCAGAAAATGGAAAGACCTCCCATGCTCTTGGATTGGTAGGATCAACATAATAAAAATCGCAATCTTGTCAAAAGCAGTCTACAGATTCAATGCAATCCCTATCAAAATTCCATCACAATTTTTCAAGGACCTGGAAAGAACATTAGTCAACTTTATATGGAAAAACAAAAGGTCCAGGAGAGCCAAAACAACCCTATACTATAAAGGAACTTCAGGAGACATCACCATACCTGACTTCAAGCTCTATTATAGAGCTATAGTCCTGAAAACAGCTTGGTATTAGCACAAAAATAGGCAGGTAGACCAATGGAACTAAATCGAAAGCCCTAATTTTAATCCACACACCTATGAACACTTGATTTTTGACCAAGAAGCTAAAACTGTACAATGGAATAAAGAAAGCATCTTCAACAAATGGTGCTGGCATAACTGGGTACTGGTATGCAGAAGACTGCAGATAGATCCATGTTTACCACCTTGTACAAAACTTAGGTCCAAATGGATCAAAGATCTCAACATAAACGCAGCCACACTGAAACTCTTAGAAGAGAAAGTGGGAGATACTTTTGAATGAGTTGGTACAGGAGAACACTTCCTAAATATAACAGCAGTGGCACAGACACTGAGATGGACAATTAACAAATGGGAACTCCCGAAGCTAAAATGCTTCTGTAAGGCAAAGGACTCAAGAAACAAGTCTCCAAAACACCGAAGGATCCAATTAACAGGTGAGGTACATAACTAAATAGAGAATTCTCAATAGAGGAGGCTAAAATGGCCAAGAGACACTTAGGAAAGTGCTCAACATCAAATGCAAAAAAAACAACTCTGAGATACCATCTTACTCCTGTCAGAATGGCTAAAATCAAAAACACCAAAGACAATTTATGCTGGAGAGGATGTGGAGAGAGGGGAACACTACTCCACTGCTGGTGGGAGTGCCAACTCGTACAGCCTCCTTGGAAATCAGTATGGAGATTACTCAGGAAAATGGGAATTAATCTACCACAAGACCCAGCAATTCCACTCTTAGGCATATATCCAAATGAGGCAAATTCATACAACAAGGGCATCTGCTCCACTATGTTCATAGCAGCATTATTTGTAATAGCCAGAACCTGGAAGCAACCCAGATGCCCCTCAACTGAAGAGTGGATAGAGAAAATGTGGTACATTTACACAATGGAGTATTACTCAGCAGAAAAAAATCAATGGAATCTTGAAATTCGCAGGTAAATTGAGGTAACCCAGTCGCAAAAAGACAAACATGGTATGTACTCACTCATATATGGATTTTAGACATGGATCAGGATAGTGCCAGTCTGCACTTCCACTGATAGAGAGTCTGGGAAACAGGAAAGAACCTAAAATATATGCGTATATGTATAGTACCCAAGAGAAGAGGATTGAGACAAGATCCTCTGAATGGATGGGGAACACAGCGAGGGGTGAGGTGGAGTGGGAGCTGGGAAGAAGAGAGGGGGAGAAGAGAAAGAGAGAGTAGGTCATGGGGGAACAGGAAGTTGAGTGGGTGGGGTTAGAATAGGGGGAAGAGGGAATCATAGTTTAGAAGACAGATCAGGCACCAGAGTGACCTCGAGTGATCTAAAGTGGTAACACCAATTGACAAGCTAAGCAATAGTGGAGAGACCACCTCGAATGCCCATTCCTGATAATGAACTTGATGTCTATAAGCATCCGGGAGCCTTCATCCAGTGTTTAATGGAAGCAGAGGCAAACACACAATTAATCACTGAACTGATCCCAAGGAACCCAGTGACAGAGAGAGAGAGGAGTGATGAGCAATTTGGCAATGAATGGGCTGGCAAAACCAGCAGAGACAGCTGATCTGAACAAGGGAGAGCTCTTGGACCCCAGACCGACAGTGGAGAAGCCAGCATGGGACTGATCTGGACCCTCTAAATGTGAGTGTCAGTGAGAAGGCCTGGGCAACCTATGGGGTCCTGAGCTGTGGATCAGTGTCTATCCCTGGAATACAAACAGTCATCGTGTGCCCATAGCACAAAGAGGGATTCTCTCCTGCCTGGACTCTTAGGGGAGTGCCTGGAGCCTACCCAGAGTGAAATGACAGACTCTAGATATCCCCTATGTGGAAGGAATTGGCAATAGGGTGGGAGGCTGGGGAGGAAGGGGAGGGTGGGAGGAGGGGAGGAGGTGGGAACTGGGTTTGACATGTAAAAGAAGCTATTTAAAATTAAAATAAAAATGATAAAAGAAAAAAAACCACCATAATTGTGTACCATTATGTCTTCATTAGATTATGTAGTTTTGCATATATTTGCCTTCTATCTGAGCATGTTAGCATCCCAGTGATGGATTATTCACCGTCTGTTTTCTTTATTGTTCCAAATTGGTCAAAATGAATATGTTTTAAATTTTTATTAATTTGTCATTTTCCATTTTGTGTTATTTTCTTCTTGTCTTTTTAAGAATAGCATTACTGTGACTCCCTGTCTGGCCTAGAACTCACACTATAGAATATGCTATCTAGGACATCAGAGAAATCTGTCCATCTAGACTACACAGCGCCTGCATTATAGTTGGCCATGACACTCTATAAGTTGGTTCATTTAATTGGCTTCCTAAGGATGAGTGACTGAGTCTGGCTGATTAGGGCAGCCAGGGCACAGGCTCTGGTCCTAAGTCCAGTAACAGAAGAGGGTTCCCATCAAACCCATCAAATGCAGTTTCTGCTTTAAAGTCCACTGTCTTCCAACTCTGAGAAATTTTATTTTTCCTTATCATTGAGTCTGTTATAACTCATCAAGGCACCTGGGAAGTGTTCTGCTTTGTTTTGCATATGGTGAAAGCCAGGCTCACAGAGATAGGTATATTTTGAAGATAGATAAGTGCAGCTTCTCATGTTACTCATGCCATCATTCAAATGCCTCACTAAGTCAATCTGCCCCTAGAAACCTACTATTACTGACTCCATACCCAAGGGGTGGTAAAATCCCCCACCTCAGGATTCACCTTATGGTTTCTGGTTTTCTGTTCTCCAGGGGAAACAGGAAATTTTGACTCAGAATAAACCACTGTGCTGTGTCTCTTCTGCTCACCTGGTCCTGTCACTCAGGACTCAGAAGCCAATCAGAGCCTGTAGTGTACCTGCCAGTCAGATGGGAGGGATCTTTTGGGGTCTCCTGTGCTACAAACTGACATGAACCTGGAGAAGCATGGGTGTGCTCTCTCTCTATCTCTCTGTCTCTCTCTGATTTCTGATACTGTTATAAGGGCAGAGATTGCATACTCTGCAGCAGGAATGCCTCAATGGCTCTTTTTAATTATCTGTGAAAGTTGGTCCCCAATAAAACACCCATTAATCATTTATCTTGGGTCCAGTGAACTCATTGACACCCATCTTCACATGAAAAAATTTATTGAAAATGAACACAAGTATGAAGTCTAAAGTCTCTGCCAAATTGTTTACATGAATAGGGAATTCTTTTCCATGATTTCTTCCCAATTCCCTAATAGCAAGAGGATACAAAATGGGATTAAAATGTGAAAAGAGTTGGAGATATGGATGAGCAAAATTTTTAAAAGATCATTGCCAGGAGCGACAGCAGCGTTTTAAGAACTTTCTGTAGTCTCTGCTACAGAAAAACGCCAGGGTCTACCCTTCTTGGGAACATGCATGACCTGTCACAAACCCAAACTCTGACATTACATAATTAAATTCAATCAATTCTCTAACCAAACAGATTTCCACAGGTGAATATTTTCTCTTGTACGCAGTCATTCCTGTATCCCAGTGGTTGAGGGGTTTAAAGTCTTAAAAGTTTCCCTTCATCATGCATTGGTTCTTGGAACAGAACGCAAGCATGTAGGATTAAATTTAGAGAAATCAAGTCATCTGAGTGAAGTTCTTTCTGCAATTAAAGAAAAGCGAGGAAACAAAAAGGGTTACCTTATAAGTGAGCTCATTGGACATTTGTACATAAGAGTTTGCAGGTGCAAACACAACAGAGACATCACGATGCATTTTGGGGAAACCAGTCCTTGAGCAGAGACCCACTTCCACATTGGCCTGGGAGTAGGCAGCTGTGACAATGTTTACTAAAAACATGTTTACTAAAAACAATACAATGCCCGGGGCAATAAGTTCCTGGAAAGGGCTTGCCCACGGGAACCGCCATGACCTCGACCTTGTCCAAAGACTAACCACCTCTTCTGACACACCCAGATCTGTTTTTGGTGTCTGAGCAGAACCAGCCAGGGTAGAGGAGAGAGCAGAAGCTTCTCTGGAGGGAGACTTTCTTGGGAAGTTTTCTTGAGCCTTTTTGGGGCCTGCTTAAAGTTTTCTTTACATCGTTGAACAAGTCTCTGTGTTGTCAATCCTGGACACCCTCTGCACCTTCTCAGACACAGGCTGCGCAGCGGACGCAGCAATTCATGAACAGATTGGTGACACGTGTCAGAAGTTTATCCCTCAGAATCTTGTGTGACTAAACATGTGGTCATTGAAGATCCTATCAAATCCTTTATACCAAGATTTCCTTCAATATTAAAATTTTCAGGATCTCACAGGGTATTGAGTTATGCAGAGTGGATAGCATTACCACACTACTTACAATTAAGGGGTTTCTCTGCAGTGTGATTCCTTACAAAGGTTTTACCACATTGGTTTCATTCACAGGGTCTGTGTGTTCCTTTATGATGTTGAAGACTGCTGACATGTGGATAGGCTTTACAGCATTGATTACATTCCTATGGCTTCTCTCAAGTGCGTGCTTCTTTATGGTATTTAAGACCACTGATGTGTGAAAAAGCTTAACCACATTGACTGCATTCATACGGTTTCTGTCCAGTATGTGTTCTTTTATGATACTGAAAACTGCTGATGTGTGAATATGCTTTACCGCATTGATTATATACATAGATTTACTCTCCAGTGTGTGTTCTTTTATGATATTGAAGACTCCTGACATGTGAATAGGCTTTACTGCATTAATTACATTCATAAGGTTTCTCTCCAGTATGTACTCCTTTATGATATTTAAGAAAAATGGCCCAGGAGAATGCTTTGCCACTCTGATTACATTCATATAATCTCTCTCCATTATGTGTTATTTTATGACTTACAAGGTGGCCTTGTTGTGCAAAGGTTTTATGGCATTGATTACATCCATAGGGTCTCTCTCCTGTATGCATTCTTTCATGTGCTTTCAAACCACTGTCATGTGAAAAGCATTCACTACATTGATTACAAACATAGGGTTCACTCCAGTATGTGTTCTTTTATAATATTTAAGACTACTGGCTTGTGAATATGCTTTACTCCCATGTGTGATCTTTTATGTCTTTGAAAATGACTCTGTCTTGCAAAAGCTTTGCCACACTGATGACATTCATATGGTTTCTCTCCTACGTGAATTCTTTGATGTACGTAAACATGACTGTTCTGTGAAAAAGCTTTCTGATATTGATTGCAGTTATAGGGTCTTTCTCCAGTGTGTGTTCTTATATATATTTTCAGAATACTATGACTTACAAAAGCTTTATCACAGTGATTACATACATAGGGTTTCTCTCCAGTGTGTGTTCTTTTATCTCTTTTAAGATCACTATTGTTGGGGTACCCCGAATTGAGGAGGGTCCCCAGGCTGGATTTGTCACCCCAAGAATCAAGAGTCCACGCGCCAATTGATGCAACACGCAAGAGGCTTTAATTAGGCATCTGCAGATGGGCCTCTCGGTCAGCTTTTAGACCGATTGGCCCCGAGGTTCAGTTACAATCAGCTTTTAAAGACAAAAACCACAAGCTTTTCGGAGGGGTCCCTATCTCGTGATGGGGTAAGGGGGTACGTAACTGTAAATTCCTCAAACCTTGGCATAAGTAAATAGTGGTATCTCCTTGTTTCCCATTAATCTTGTTTGCCCATCTCTGACGCCATGGTCAGTTCTTCACAGATGGCAGCCCATAATTGGCCCTTCTGCAATTTAGGTTGCTAAACCATACATTCCATTCTGTGGTATGGCCGGTTCCTGGGATGGGGTCCTTTGTTCACTTCCCAAGTTCTCTAGTGGGTTGCCCTCCCTGTTTAAGCTTATATTTTATTTCTATAAATTCGGGGTCTTACAACTATGACTTACAAAAGCTTTACCACAGTGATTACAAGTGTAGGGTTTCCCTCCAGTGTGTGTTCTTTTATGATATTGAAGACCACTGACATGAGATAAACATTTACACACTTATTGCATTCATAGGGTTTGTCTCTAATATGCATTGTTTCATGACTTATAAGACTGCTGTGTTGTGAAAAAGCTTCACCACATTGATTAGATTCATGGGCTATCTCTCCAGCACCTGTTCTTTTATGGACTTTGAGACAACAGTTACATGCAAAAACGCTACCATTTTGAAAAGTAGCTTCTCTCCAGTATGAAGGTTTTCGTGTCTTTTAAGATGCCTGCAACACACAAAAGTTTTAACACATTGAGTGTATTCACAGGGTTTTCTGTCATGGATGGGTTCTTTCATTCATGCAAAGATAATTGGCATATGTAAAACCTTTACCACTTTCATTATACTGATGAACTGTGGTGTCTATATACATTGAGTTTAAAATTTTGCCTAATTGTAAAGATGAATCACTTCTTAAGTTTTATATTCATGATGCTTCCATTCATGAGGTGTTGATTTGTGGCTATGAAGATACCTGTGACAGAGAGGTAGAGCCTTTATTTCATGGCCCACATATGTGGCATCTTATTTATCTGAGATTGTTCACATATTTAAGAAGAACTGGATGAACTCAGAGCTTTGCCATACTTCCTGCATTCATAAGTTTTCCTGTATTTTGAATGATATTTCATGGGCTGAATGTACCAGGACAAATGAACGTATTCACACATTCCAAGACTCAGAGGTTTTCAGAAGTGTGAGTTCATTGATGTCTTCTCATGGAAGTTGGAAATTCAATTAACTGTAATCTTGTATCACATTTAACACAGCTACTCAAGGTGGGGAACTGCTAAACAACATTCATATTTTCTAGTCGCCCAGAGAGTGAAAGGGGCTACATTGCTTCTATCCATATTCTATGCTCACATAGCTTGTATTTAGAGTGATATGTGATATTCGTTTATTTGCATGGTTTTTTTGAGACAGGTTTTCCTTGTGTAGCTTTGGATTCTGTGCTAGAACACACTCTGTAGGCCAGGCTGGCCTCAAACTAACAGAGATCCAGCTGCCTATGCCTCCTGTGTGGTGGAATTAAAGGTATGCACTACTACTGCCTCATTGGACAACATACACTTACTAAAGGAAGAATAACAAATAAAATGATAGCACATTTCATCCCCACAATTTGGCTTTCATTTCCTCAGAGACAGGTCATATAGGGATTAAGTTTCCTCCAAAACAATCTTCTTGACTCTCATATTCTTACCCTTTCAATATACTTAGAAATGTCACAGACATATGTGTAATGACTGATTCACTACAGAATCTTTTTTCTTTAAAAGTTCATGGACATAAACATATCACCTATTTAATGTCTATACTGTTTGAAATAACTGAGTGGAATGAAACTAAAAGGATTGGCATTTCTGCAGCATAGCTCTCAATGGAGATTAATACAAATTTGCATAAGCTTGCACATGAAAATTACTTTCTAATTCTCCTAGAACTTTCACAATGTTCTTCAATATTATGGTCTTCCCAGTTGTAGCCTAAAATACAACACCAGAAAATACAGGAAATTTGAAAGGAAATTTCATCAAATTTAAGTTAATATCATCAGTGAACATTAGAACTATGTCTTATTCACTTAATATTCCCTTTTCTCAATCAAAATTACAGAAGAGTATTAATAAACAAGAAGCAGTTGTCATGAGAAGCAACTTTGTTTCTAATTTAAATTTAAAAATAAAAATTAAAAAAACAAAAAACAAAACAATACAAACAAATTAAGAAGCAATTGTCCACTTATTTTAAATCATGAAGGGAAATTCAGCCTCACCTATGGAAGAGAGGTTCCCGTGGTGTACAGCATCACATTCTTGTAGAGACTTTTCTGGGAAGGATTCAGCAAAGCCCACTCTTCCTGAGTAAAGTTGATGTGTACATCATTATAGGACACTGTGTCCTAAAATAACCCATACATGTATAAACTAGTAAGTTTGATTCTCACAGTGTAAATGTATGCTTCTTTGAAAATATAGTCCTATAATTCTGGTGTTTCCCACACTTATGTCATGACATGCACATTATAATGTATTCACCCATCATTTTAGAAGGAAACTGAATAGGAGGTTCCCATGGACCATTTCTTGGCCTTGAGAAAGAAATCCCAATTCAAAGACATTAAGGGAGAGGCAAGCCAGCAGATCAACACTACTGAGAACATATCAGAGAAATTGTATAATACAGTCAACCTATCACAGCAATATTCAAGATCCTGGTACAAACTTTTGTCTGTGTTAGGTTTTTATTGCGGTGAAGAGACTCCATGAACCACAGCAACTCTTACAAAGATAAACTTTCATTGAAGTGTGTCACTTAAAATTTCAGAGGTTCAGTTGAACATCCTCATGTCAGGGGACATGGATGCCTATATGCAGATGTGGTGTTGGAGGTTAGAGTCCTTACATCTTAACACAGAGACAGTAGAACATTGACTGACTCACTGGGCAGCATCCTGAGTATGAGAAAACTCAATAACTGAACCCACAGTGACATAACTTCCTCTAACAAGGAAAAGCCCACTCCAACAAAGCCACACCTCCTACTCTTGTCACATGTGGGAGCTCAGAGACTATAAACTGACAGCTGTGAGCCTGCATGGGACTAAACCAGACCCTGTGAATGTGTGCGATAGTCATGTGACTTGAATCATTGGGAGGACCCTGGCAATGAAATGAGGACCCAATCCTGGTGCAAGAACTGGGTTTTTGGAGGCTACACCCTATGGGGGGGTAACTGACTCAGTCACTGTACAGGATGGACTGAGTTGGTCCTGCCTCCACTTGCTAAGGCAGACTTTGTTGAATCCCAAAAAGAAGGCCTTACCCCCCTCTGAGGAGTGGCTCAGGGATGGTATGGGAGACCTGGGGGGCAGGAGAGGAAGAGGGATTGGAACTTGGATGGGTATATGAACTGAAATGTAAAATTTTTAAATAAATTATAAAATAGTGTATTATTTGTATTATGCACCCAAAGTGACTGCTTTTTCTCACATTTCACTATGAGTAAGAAGAGTTTTGAAAACAAGTTTGTCTTAATTATTTTGTATATACAGGTTTTATGTCATTGAGGTTTTCCATGTGCGTACATGTGACATACCAGAGAAGAGGGTGTCAGATACCCAGGATCTGGAGATGAAGATAGTTATGAGCCTCAAAATTTGGGTGTTGGCATCTCAAGCCATGTAGTGCCCAAGAAGAATAAGTCCTGAACCACCAGACAAGACCCATATCAGTTTTTAGGCAAAAGAATAACAGTTTTTCACAGATTAAACACAATGAGAATTAAAGAACCTACATAAATAAAGGGGTAAATAAGTAATCATTGGGAACTTGATTCAACAATATTAAGATACCCTATAAGGTACAGTTACACCATGAATTGAACACAATCCAAAGAAAATTCCCAACACCTTTATAACAGGATACCTGATTCCAAAGCTATAAGCTTAGTGGAAACAGAATTCTCAAGAGAATTACAAAAAAACATACACACATTCACACAGTGTGTCTTTTGTACTTACAGCAAATCTACAGCAATGAAGAAGGTGTATGATATTTGGAAAAGAATGAAGGGGATGGAGAGAAAAAGCCAATCACAAAAGCAGGAAAATACAATCAACTTTTCATCAAAAGATCAAAGGAAACTCAGCCTTTGACTCCTGAGTGCCGGGATTAAAGGCATAGACCATTACTCCTGGCTCCTAAAACATATTTTGCATTCCATATATGCTACAATCTTTAATTTCTTTAGAGGTCAGACTCCAGATTACACACTGAAGTATTTAAATAGTGACAGGAAGCTGGAAGTCAGGCTAGTTAGGCAAATGAAAGACTTCAACAGAAAAGATATTATTATAGTTATTTCATTGCACACGAGTAACATGAAACAGCAGGTCACATGTTACTGTCAGGACCTGAGGTAGAGGTGCCAGGAGATGAGAAAGACAGGAAAGACAGAACAAAGAAAAGATAAAATATGGGAGGATTTGTTTATGCTGTTTTATTGTAAATAAGTTTCTTAAGAGGAATCGCTTCTTTTGTTTTTTTGTTTTGTTTTGTTTTGTTTTGTTTTTTTTGAGACAGGGTTTCTCCGTATTGCTTTTTTAGTTTTTGGTGACAAGGTTTCTCTGTGGTCATGGAGGTTGTCCTGGAACTCACTCTGTAGACCAGGCTGGACTCGAACACACAGAGATCCACCTATCCCTGCATCCTGAGTGTTGGGATTACAGGCATGTGCCAACAATGCCCATCTGGTGCTCTGATTAATTATCAACACATCAGGCCATTAGGGAAAGCACAAAAGACCTAGGCTCCAGGCTGTCAGTAGCTCTCCCAAGAATGTTCCTCCTCCCTGCCAGAGGGCCTAAATGAAATCCTTGCTTTATCTGGCAAGTTCTTAACACAACATTGTTTTACATTTCAAATAGTTATCACCTGGTATCTTTTTTTTTTTTGGTTTTTCGGGACAGGGTTTCTCTGTGGCTTAGTAGTCCAGGATGGTCTCGAACTCACAGAGATCCGCCTGCCTCTGCCTCCCAAGTGCTGGGATTAAAGGCGTGCACCACCAACGCCCGCCATCACCTGGTATCTTATTGTTCATCTGGTAGAACAATGAGTTTCTCTAGAAGAAAACTGGAACTGTGTGGCACACCATGCCCTAATGTTCACTGTGACCCAGGAATACCTGCTGGAGTAGCTTTTAAAAGCCCAGTTCTTAGCTGGGTGTTGGAGGTGCATGCCTTTAATCCCAGCACTCGGGAGGCATAGGCTGGCTGATCTCTGTGAGGTAGAGACCAGCTTGATCTACAAGAGCTAGTTTCAGGACAGTATCCAAAGCCACAAATAAACTCTCTCTCGGGAAATCAACAACAACAACAACAAGACAAAACAGCAGCCCTGTCCTGTCATATGGGGATGGGCCTAGGGGCTGTTTGTACATCAGCTGTTTCTCATTTGTCATGGTTTGGAGCCAGATGTCTGGACAACCCTGGATAACAAATGTGTAATTTAGCATCCTAATCTCTAACAGACCTGTTTAACATAGTAATTATCATTGAGTTATTTCAGAGGCAGCAACCTTCAGCTCAATTCTATTGGGTCGGACTCACTATTCCATAAGTTTTGGTAAAACCTTTGTATCAACAATTCTACTATTCCACATCACCACTTAGTAGTAGAGTGTGTCCATACACCGACGTCTTTAGTGGCCCATGCCTTTAATCCCATCACTGGGTAGGCAGAAGCAGGCAGATCTCTATGTGTTTGGGGCTAGCTTGCTCTACAGAGCAAGTTCTAGATCAGTCTCCAAAGCTACACAGAGAAATCCTGTCTCAAAAAAAACAAAACAAAAAACAAAAATAAATAAATATAAAAAAGAAAGAAAAAGAATACCATTTACACCATGCACATAATTAACTCCAAATGAAACTTATACCTAAATGGTGCAAAACATCTAGAATACACTAGAGAAACTAGGCTTCTCCAAGTTTGACAACATGGTTCCATAAGCACCAAAAGCACGTTGGTGTTGACTACAAAGATGTTGCTACTCAAATCTCCTTGTTTGAAATGTTTTCCACAGACATAGACCAAAGACTGAAGTATTCACAGGCCAGCACCAATGTCTGGGGCGTCACCACGACCACATGGGACCACTCAGAGCATTGAATGAGGCCGCAGGTTCCCACCCAGCCTTCGGGAGGCTCAGTCTCCCAGGCCTCCTCATCTTGGGAGAGCATCCACTTGCTCAATACACTGTGGTTGGTGTGCTCATCCATCCTCCCCTCACATTGCCTACAGCAGTGCTCACAGGGCAGCCATCATTCCCCTGGCTCCTGTCCTGCTGTGAAACCAAGCCTGCAGCATGGCTCCAGGAAGTGTCCTGAGAGACCTGTGACTGGCGGGTTGGCCCGGTGGCCCTCATTGGCTTGTGAGGCTTGAGTGACAAGAGTACTTCCTGAAGGGTGACAGAATGCTTAAAGACACAGCACAGGGGTTCCTGGCCCTGGCTTCTGCTCCAGATCCGGTCCTTTCAGAGATCTGCAGAGACATGCATTTCAGTATCACTCACCACTGTCTCCAGGAGTTGACCCAGCTCTCCTCCAGCAGTTCACAGGTTCATTCTCTTCTTCCTCCTCCACACCAGGTAATGAGCTTCCACAGACCATGACACAGTGCATACTGGAGTTATTCTCTCATTCAACAGATGGAAGGGAGGCCAGGGTATTAAAAAATAGAGACTTTTAGGACACAGAGGAATATGTTTGGTGCCGGCCAGCAGCCTCAGGAGGGAGTGAAGTTCCCCATGTACTTCTACTTTTACAGACAAAAATTACATCATTCCATCAGTGGGTATGGATCAGTTTCTGATTGTTTGACAATTGGGAAGAATCTGGAGAATTCCTCAAAGTCATGTTTTGGCATGTAATACCTGTGTACCAACTATTCTCACTGGTCAGTGCTAAGAGGGAACGTTCTGTGGTTTCTGTGGCTTTTTGTTGTTACTTACAGATGGCCTATTGTTCATAGACAACAATAGTTTTCAGAACTGTGTCCTGGAGACAGCAGGGGATTTTTGGTCCCTCCTGGGATTTCTTTTTGGACAAACATTTCCTAGGAACCAAGTATCTATGAGGCTGGGGTGGGGGAACTGGAATTTCTTTGTGTTCATTTTTGGCCCTAGGCTCCAGGAGGCCAGGGGATCTGGAGTTTCCTGTGTCAAAGGCCTGAATGTGTCTTTTCTGTAGCCTGTTGTGGCTGTTGGAACAGGGAGATGAGTGAGGCTCTTGTCCCTTCATTTCTGGAAGTGAAGCTTTTGAGTTTAGTTTAACTCTTTCATCATCTATCATCTGTCTATCTGTCTGTTTATCTATCTATTGATGTATTTATCATTTATCTCTATCTATCATCTGTCTATATCTATCTATCTGTCTCTATCATCTATCTATCTATCAATCTTTCTATCTATCATCTTTCTACCTATTTTTCTATCTATCATCTATCTATCTATCTATATATCATCTATCTGTCTATCATGTATCTATCTATCTATATTATCAGTCATCTATCTACATCTACCTATCATTTATGTATATCTATTATCTATCTTTATCTGTCATCAATCAATCTATTTCTATCTATTATGTATTTATCTATATCATCTATATTCTATGTATCTGCATGTGTGTTTATGGGGATTTATTGCCTTGCAGGCTGCAGTCCAACAATGCCTAGCACTGAATGCGAAGCTGAAGAATCTAGAGTTGCCTAGGCCCATGAGGCTTGGCTTCTCAGATGTTTCACATTTTTTTTGTATGATCGCATCCCAAAGAAGCAGACTTCAATGTCTGTGAAGGAATGGATGTGCTGACAAGGGGAGGGAAAGCAGACAGTGAACTAACACACCGCCTTCCCTCTTACACTGTCCTTCCACCATAAAGTGTAACTAAGATTAAATCTGTGCCTTCCAGAATCCAGGTCTGGATTACAGGCATGTGTCATCCAGCCTCAGGATCTGGGTCAAAAGCATGATATCTTCCTGCCTCAGGATTCAGATCACAACTCTGCCCCCATTTCAGAATTCTAGTTCATTCCAGATAAACTCAAGTTGACAACGAAGTATAGCCAAAAAAAATCCATATCTTGTCAACTTGGTGCGCAATCATATCACCTTATGCCATGACTAATCTCCAAATGAAAAAAAAATTACCAGGTCATAAATATGCCTAACCATAAGAAGACTATCCCACATACAATCACAAATGTATTATATGTTTAGAATAATGGTAATGTCCATTGGGGGACATCTTCCTAGTGTCTTAAATGTGCATCTGATAACAACTGATATTCTCTTAATTGATGTTACTGCATATGATAAGGAAATTGAAAGGAGATGCTGTTGCAACTTCAGAATGTATCATGTGAGAGACAGATGCCATGTGAATTTTATTGGGGTAAATTTAATAAGGAAAGGGGGAAGGAGAGAGGGAGACCAGCTTCTGGGGACAGAAATATCAGAAGAGAAGAGAGAGGGGAAAACAGAGGGAAAGATAAGCAGAGAGAGACAGAGACAGAGACAGAAACAGAGACAGAGAGAAAGAGAGAGACAGAGATGGAGATAGATAATTATAGAGGTGGGAGGTGAACAGGGCCCTTTAAAAAGGGAATATTGTGAACATGCACAGGTGATGCTCTTAGTGGCTGCAACTGAGGTCATATTGTGTCAGAACCCCAAGGGCAAGCCAGTACAGATGCCTGAATACTAACACATACAAATATCTGTAAAAATGTATTATTCACAAAATACAAAAGAAACACTAACGTCAGTTATAATTCTCATTTCTGCAACTGGTCATGTGGCCTTAAATAGAATTTAGAGCTACCTTCCTCTACTCCCCATTCTGTATTTCTTCTACTCTCTGCAAGCACCTTAGCAGGTCCTGGGTCTTTTCCTGGAAAAGTGACCCAAACCTTCTGTCCTGATTTGTCTGTGCATTTTGTCTCCCTTCCTGGGATGGATTGTTGTAGTTTCCCATTAACTTTAATCACAGGGCACAGTAGCACCAAGAGATGCCCCAAAGGATCTCCTGTATTCCAGATGCAATTCTTCTTACCTTTATTTATGAGCATGAATCCAATTTCCCCATAGTTGTATGAATATGCCATGCCTCCTAATGGTGTCACTGCTTTCCTAGTCTGTTGGTTTAAGGGCATTTGCAGGTCAGATGAAAGTCTCAGTTTCCAGTTCTATGGTGTTGTGCACAAGTCACAAGGACCCCAAAGAATTTATATCAATAAATGAAAAACCATACCAATAAAACGTACTCATTTCTATACCTTAATTCATGTTTTACCTTTAAAAAGAGATTGGTTGTGATCATTAACCAGTTATAAGCAACTCCATTCGAATGAAAACAAATATTTATAAACAATATGGGGATTTGGACGTTGCTCATTGTGGGGACACCAGACCTTGAGCAGAAACCCACTTCCCCTTCGGCCTGGGAGCAGGCATCTGTGTAATGTTTACTGAAAACAATCCAG
>NW_024431084.1:0-6877 GCF_017639785.1 Mesocricetus auratus
CTCAACTCACGGAGTGTCTGCTCAAACTCAAAAGTCCAATTCTGTAATAAATGTTGAGACAGAGCTTGTGACAGGTTAGCTGCTCTTGTAAAATTCTCATATTGTACTGAAGTGACACAAAGGCCAGGCAACTTTTGTTCACATCCCAATTGGGCCATCTGCCACAATATATCCAATTGTTCCTGAACCAAATTAATCTGTTGGTTTACCAACATCAGGCCTCCTTGTATCTGAGAATTGGCAGTGGCCTGTTTATCTAGGACCATGGTCACAGTGGCCTATAGTTCATTAATGGTTTGAGTTGTCTGCACAGTGGCAGAAAGTGCAAGGGCCGAGGCGGTAACCGAAGCAGTAACCGCGGCGGTGGCTATCAGGCCCACAATAATAGCAGAGATCCCAAAAATCTCGCTTTTCCCTAAACAAACTCAAATTACTTGGCGTCTCAACAGGAACTGGAACAAATCGAGGCATGCGCATTACCAAAGCAAAAGGGTGCTTAATAGCATCCCAGCATAATGCATAAAAACAATTCTAAGCAGAGCAATTTATTTCTTTCTGATTCTTACCTAAGGTATCATTACTCACAACCCAAATAAAGGGCAGCTGAATAATTAGTTCTCTTAAAAGGGGTATACTTAACATTGGAGGAGGACCAATCAGATGATCCATAGCTCTGTCCCTCACTCAGACTGTTGCCTAATGCCCCTTTCCAATCAAAAGTAATCTGTCCCTTCTCACTATCATAGGAGAAAGATCAGTACAGCCTCCATTAATTCAAAAGGATTAGCATTAGATCTTTCTGGATCCATATGAATAAAATTATCCTTTAATGAAGAAATCACAGTAAAGCACAAGCTTCCTACTAATGACAAGGTTCTCTCATCCTGAAAACTCTGTATCTGAGGATCTAAAGGCAAAAAGGCAAGCCCCAACTCTCTATTAGTTGTGAAAAATCTAGGGAACACCTGGGCATTCTGTATCACTGGCATCGGTAGGGGAAGGTAGACATGATGGCCCACCGTAACTCTCCCATCATACTAGGAACCATCATCCCGAGTAGGAGAGTCTTCATCACCCACTTGGCCTCCATCCTTCTTATTCTGGAGTTGTGAAGGAGCACTTCGAGTGAGTCTTTCAGGGATCCACAGGGGGTTTTCTTCCTCCTGTGGAAAAACACACACAGCTCCCCTGGATCTTATAAGAATAGGATCCGGGCCTTTCCAGAGATCAGTCAAGACATCTTTCCATTTTACCATTTCTTTTGGCCTATCAGGCTCTAAACTGTGGCGATCGGCCGCAGTGTGGCCTTGGGCATCAGAGTTCAAGAAATTAAGGGTAAAAAGTGCCATGGATACAGCAACTCTTGGTACCGAGGGTAGAACATCCTCAATACTCCCCTTTTGTTTAATCAGATATGATTTGAGTGTACGATGGGCACGTTCCACAATGCCCTGTCCTTGAGGGTTATAAGGTAGGCCAGTTAGATGGGTAACATCCATTTGCCGACAAAACTGTCAGAATTTTTGAGAGGTATATGCTGGTCCATTGTCTGTTTTTAAAATTCTGGGTTTTCCCCAAGCACTCCAGGCCTCAAGGCAATGTTGAATCACATATGAGGCCTTTTCCCCTGTTAGGGGTGTGGCGAACATTACGCCAGAACAGGTGTCAACAGAAACATGAACATATTGAAGCCTTCCAAAAGAGGGAATATGAGTAACATCCATCTGCCACATCTGCAATGGTCTAATGCCACGTGGGTTTATTCCCATGTGGGGAGTAGGTAAGAATTCGCAGCAATTCTGGCATTGAGTAACAATTTCCCTAGCCTCTTTCCTGGATAGAGCAAAACGACGGCGCAAGGTCTCAGCCGTCACAGGAAAGCGCTTATGGAATTCTTTTGCTGCTTGTGCATGGGTAGACAAGGCAGCGGCCACCAGCTTTGTAGCCTTGTCCGCTAAGTCATTCCCTAAGGACATGGGACCTGGGAGTCCAGAATGTGCTCGGACATGGGTAATGAAAACAGGAAATCTCCTATTTAACAAGGCAGCTTGTATCTTTTGAAAGATGTTAGCAACTCTGCTGGAGGATCTTATTATTCCAGCTATCTCAAGGAGATTAACTGCATTAACCACATAAGAGGAACCTGATACAATATTGAGGGGTCCTGGAATAGCCTCAAGAACCTCCAGTACTATCAGACATTCTACAACTTGAGGTGAAGTTTCATTATATTGTTTAGATATAACCCTATCCTTGACCACATAAGCTCCCATACCAGTTTTTGATCCATCAGTGTACACCACAGTCCCATCTGGGAGTGGGTCTTTAGCTGTCACTTGTGGAAACACTATAGCCTGGTTTAGGGCAAACTGTAAAATTGGATGCTTTGGAAAATGATTATCAATTTGTCCTGAAAAGGAAGTAACTAAAACTGCCCAATCACTAGATGTGGCTGCCAAGGTCTGAACTTGTGCAGCAGTATAAGGCACAATCAAGGAATCAGGATCCCTGCCAAAATGCGTAACAGCTGCTTTTATTCCGCGAAGCGCGAGCTGTGCAACAGCATCAGGGTACCAGTCAATAATCTTAGCAGGGGAAGCATTTGGATGAATCCAAAGTAATGGTCCATGTTGCCACAGGACTGCAGTTGGCAATTGAGCTGTCTTAAAAACACACAGATTAAAAGGTAGTGACTCCTCAATACGTTGTAATTGTGCTTCCTGTAAGGCCTCTTCCACCATCTGTAAGGCTCGGTGGGCGGCAGGGGTAAATTTTCTGGGTGAGGAGATATGAGGCTCACCCTCCAGGAGATCGAAGAGGGGTTTTAGATCAGCAGATGGAATTTTTAAAAAGGGCCTCAACCAATTTATATCTCCCAGAATTTTCTGAAAATCATTTAATGTTTGTAAGTGGTCTTTTCGAATTTCTATTTTCTGAGGAACTATATTTTTGGGAGTAATCATTGAGCCCAAAAAGAGGCCTGTATCTGCAATTTGAACCTTTTCTGAGGCAATCTCTAATCCCCACTGTTTTAATTCAGCCACCAGCATGGGGAAAGCCTTTTGTAAAACATCTAACTCTTTGTGACAAATAAGAATATCGTCCATATAATGGATAACGATTAAAGATGTAAATTGCTTCCTAATTGGCTCCAAAGCCTCCTGCACATACAGCTGACATATTGTTGGGCTATTGGCCATGCCTTGCGGCAGTACCTTCCACTGAAATCTCTTGTCTGGTTCCATATGATTAAGAGAAGTGATAGTGAAGGCAAACCTTGGTCTATCCCGTGGGTAAAGTGGAATAGAGAAGAAACAATCCTTAATATCTATAATAATAAGCTTCCAATCTTGAGGAAGTGCAGAAAGCAAAGGAAGGCCTCTTTGAACAGGGCCAAAAAGATGCATCTGATTGTTAATGGCCCGCAGGTCATGGAGTAATCTCCACTTCCCAGATTTCTTCTTAATAACAAAATTTGGTGTATTCCATGGGGAGGTAGAAGGCTCTAGATGCCCCAGCCGTTCCTGTTCTTGCACTAATCTTGTGACAGCCTCTAATTTTTCAGAGGATAGAGGCCATTGAGAGACCCATAACGGCTCCTCTGTTTTCCATGGTATGGGTCGTGAAGCCTCAACGGCCCCTAAATAAAACCCAGTCCTTTTCTACCCCGATTTCCGTGTTGCGTAATGGGTTTTATTCTGCCTTGTTCTTGCCTACCCAAGCCTCTACCGTTTGTATACCCCATCTTTGCCATAATGGCTGATGCCTGGGGGAGTATTCATTAGTTAGGGTCATGCCCATGGCTTGTAACACATCCCGTCCCCATAAATTTACAGGGAGTGGCAACACATAGGGGGTAAAACATCCCTGTTTGCCCTCAGCATTCCGCCAGGTTAAGGCTGAGGCACTGATGGCAGGAGAGGACTGGTATCCAAGACCTTGTAGAGAATGAGATGAAACAACAGTGGGCCAAGACTTCGGCCACCAATGGAGTGAAATAATGCTTTTGTCTGCTCCCGTTTCCATTATCCCTTCAAATTCTTTTCCATTAATTAACAATTTTATTGTAGGTCTCTCATTTAGGGGTATAGCCAGATAGGCTGAATCACTTCCAGAAGATCCCATAGCCCTTTTTTGTAAAGTGTAGGTTTCTCCATCCCCGAGGGAGGGCAGCAACACCAGTTGTGCAATTCTATCTCCCTGCTTTATAGAAAATACACCCCGAGGGCTAGAACAGAGAACTTGAATCTCCTCTTTATGATACGGGTCAACAATCCCAGGATATATAATGAGTCCCTGTAAAGTTAAGGAGCCACGGCCCAGAATAAGCCCAATGGTGGCAGGGGGCAAAGGTCCAGGGGAATGGACTGGGACCGGTTGAACATTCATTTGGGGCATGAGTAAGAAGTCGGAGACGGCACGCAAGTCCATTCCGGGGGTTCCTCGGAAGCCTCTACTTCCTCTTGATTGATTTTCTGAAATTGGTTCCCATATTTCTGAGGGCCCTGGGACCATGGGCCCCGTGACCCGTTTTTTGATTGGGGCACCTTGGGTTCTTCAATAGGGGGCAGAAGCCTCCCTTTTACATCCCGGACTGACCTGCATTCGGTAGCCCTATGATAACCTTTACCACAACGATGGCAAAGCTTCGATTCTCTTGTTCTTTCAGGGGCTTGACAATCTTTCGTAAGGTGCCCCATTCTCCCACAATTAAAACAAGCTTTTCGAATAGATAAATCTCTACGCCTGTGCGTTTGTAAAATGGCGGCAGCTAGTCCTGCATTGGTTAGGGGTCCCCCCAGCTCCTTGCACACTCTGAGCCAATCTTGTAAACCTTAGCTTTTGCGAGCAGCGATAGCCGCTCGACATTCCTGGGTTGCTTGTTCATAGACAAGTTGCTCAATCAGGGGCATAGCTTGTTCTGAATCACCAAAGATGCGACTGGCGGCCTCTGTCATTCTGGCCACAAAGTCTGAAAATGGCTCTTGGGGTCCTTGGACAATCTTTGTAAGGTGTCCACTGGCCTCACCCCTTTTTGTGAGGGCCTTCCATGGTTTAATAGCGGAGGCCGACACCTGACCATAGACGCCCCAGATGTAGTTGGTTTGATTAAGGGCATGTTGACCCTGACCTGTCAGCATTTCAAATGTCCACTGCCTCTGATTCTCATCTTCAGCCGTGGCATTAACTCTAGCTTGTGCCTGGGCTGCATCATACCAGAGAGCCTTCCATTCCATGTATTGTCCCATGTTGGGAAGCACTGCTTTCACTGTCGTCTGCCAGTCAGTGGGAGTCATGGCAAAATTAGCAAGCCTTTCCACCTGTAATGTGGTAAAGTTAGCATTGACCCCATAATTACGAACGGATTCGGCCAATTCTTTGATTTGATTGTAATCTACAGGGGTATGTACTCTTCCGCCTTCTGCATTCTCGAATACTGGAAAAGCTACTTGTATTTTTCTCCGTTCCTCTAAAGGTAAAAAGGAGTCAGTACCAGTATTCAGCCGAAGCTCATACTGCGGAGGCGCTGAGGGGCGTGAGCCCGCCGGATTTATAGGTAGTGGTCTCACATTCATTTTTGTTTTCAGTGGCCGGTGTCTATCAGGGTGATATCTTTCTTCCTCATACCGTGCCACCTCCTCCTCTAGACCACCTTCTTCGCTAGAATACAGAGTGTCAGAATCAGAATTATCTAGCTCCAAGGCTTCTAGCTCTACTGTAGGGTATAGACTAGATTCTGGCTTTTTCTTTTTCTTAGATTTGTTAGGGGGTGAATGATCACTCCCTTCTTTCTCTCCCCTTTCTTAACTTCTTGGGGAGGGCCTTTTTTCTTAGACATGTCTTTCCTTTTGCGAGCTCCCATTCTCTCACTCCGTTCAGTTTCTGACATGCTATCCTGAACTTCCTCTAAGGTTCCCTGACTTTCTATTATAGCAGGGTGACAGGCCTCATCCTCCAAGCAGTTTTTAACTAGCTTCCAAATGGCTTTGGTACCTAAGTGGAGATCTCCTTCTGCATGCTTCCTGTCTAGTTCTTTACCTAGCTTGTTCCATGAGGCCACAGTGAGGGACCCGGAACAAGCATACCATGGTGCCACTCTATCTACCTCCTTCACAAAATTTTGAAGTGTTCGTGGTGCAATTTTAAGATCTCTTTGTTTTAGCACAGTCTGTAGGGCAGTAACCACTGACTGTGACAACCCCATCGCGCTAGCGGCTTATCTAAAAAACGGCGCTCAACTCCGTTACCAGACTGACAGCACCAGACTGACAGCACCAGACTGGCAGCACCAGACTGACAGCACCAGACTGACAGCACCAGACTGACAGCACCAGACTGACAGCACCGTTCTGTCAGCACCAGCCACGATGAAGGAGAAGGACAAACAGGACTAGCACCAAAGCCTCCACTGACCCGTCCCACGGTGATGACAAACTAAGGCCAAAGTCGAGAAAGGGGGTATTCAGGATAAAGCATACCTCTCTGAACTTACATCCCTGCAGTTCTGAATCCGCCCCGTCTTCCGAGGGGTCTCCCGCGGCGCCGGCGATGTTGAAGAGTTCCCGGGTTTCGGCACCAGATGTCCCGCGCTACCGTCTCGCCAGCAAGAACGACGCAGAACACTTGGATCCTTCTGCAGTAAAGCTTTAATGCATCTTGAGAGATAGATGATCAGCTTCTTAGAGGGAGACCCCAAGCTAAGAAACCCAGCCCCTTATATAAGCCTAGGAGCTCCGAGTGAGACGTGTAGAGCCGGGATTGGTGGTTTGCACATCACCCCAGATGACGCCACGGGAGAGGCACAGCTTAAACGGTTAACTCCAACTGACAGCAGATGTCAGCGCCATCTTCCAACGGCAATAGCGATAGCGAGGGC
>NW_024431085.1:0-6452 GCF_017639785.1 Mesocricetus auratus
CGAGCCGTTCATCGGGCAGCATCAGGTAAACAGGCTGGCGTCCCGGCCTGTGCTGCAGTGCCTGCAGATCGCCTGGGACCTGCACAGAGCTCCCAATCCCGGCGGGAGCCAAGCACCCCAGACTCCAGATCTTTGCTCCCACCAACGAGACCAGGAAAGGAGAGGAGGCTGGGAGTCCAGGGAAGCAGCTGTTCATCGGGCATCATCAGGTAAACAGGCCGGCTTCACGGCCTGTGCTCCAGTGCCTGCAGATCGCCTGGGACCTGCACAGAGCTCCCAATCCCGGCGGGAGCCAAGCACCCAGACCCCAGGTCTTCTCTCCCACCAACGAGAACAGGAAACCAGAGGACCCAGGGAGACCAGGGGAGTAGCTGTTCTGGATCAAGTACAACAGGACCCAGCAGAGGGTCCAGGGGACCAGGTAAGAGGATAAGCGCCCCAGATTCCTGTTCTTCTTCTCCACCCAAGGGACCAGCATTCGGAAAAGGAATAGAAGAACCACCAGATTATTGGACTTGCTAGCACCCACCAAAAGGGAACTCTGTTCCCCAGACCAGTAAGGGGCTCTTTCTGCACCCACTAGAAGAAGAGATGGGAAAGAGACAATACAAAAACACAGTCAGCAACAGAAAAACAAATATGACACCGCCAGATTCTAGAGACTCCACACCAGCAAGACCCCAACATTCCAATGCGGACAAAGCAGAAGAGAACGACCTTAAAAGCACTTTCATGAAAACGATAGAGGCCCTAAAAGAGGATATTGGAAAATCCCTCAAAGAAATGGAAGAAAAAACAAACCAAAAAATGCAAGAAATGGAAGAAAAAACCAACCAAAAAATGCAAGAATTGGAAGAAAAAACAAACCAAAAAAGGCAGGAAATGGAAGAAGAAATGAAGCAAAAAATGCAAGAAATGGAAGAAAAAAACAAAGCAAAAAATGCAAGAATTGGAAGAAGAATCATACCAAAAAAGGCAGGAAAGGGAAGAAGAAACAAAGCAAAAAATGCAAGAAATGGTAGAAAAAACAAAGCAAAAAATGAAAAAAATGGAAGAAGAAACAAACCAAAAAAGGCAGGAAATGGAAGAAGAAACAAAGCACAAAATGCGAGAAATGGAACAAAAAGCAAACCAAAAAATGCAAGAAATGGAAGAAAGAACAAACCAAAAAATTCATAAAAGGCAACAAATGGACATACAGATAAACAGAAAATTTCAAGAAGCAATGCAAACACTGCAAGGGTTGAAAACTGAAATAGAGTCATTAAAAAAACACAATCTGAAGAAAGGCAGAAAATAGAAAAGCTGGACAAACAGTCAGGCACTACCAATACAAGCATTACCAACAGAATAGAAGAGATGGAAGAGAGAATCTCAAGTGTTGAAGATACGCTAGGAGAAATGGATTTATCAACCAAAGAAAACCTTAAATCCAACAAATCCTTAACACGAAACATCCAGGAAATATGGGACACCATGAAAAGACCAAACCTAAGAATAATAGGTATAGAAGAAGGAGAAGAAATCCACCTCAAAGGGGCAGAAGGCATATTCAACAAAATCATAGAAGAAAACTTTCCCAACCTTAAGAAAGACATGCCAATGAAGGTACAAGAAGCCTACAGAACACCAAATAGAGTGGACCACAAAAAAATCCCCTCGCCACATAATAATCAAGACCCCAAACATACAGAATAAAAAAGAATATTAAGAGCAGCTAAGGAAAAAGGTCAAGTAACATATAAAGGCAGACCTATCAGAATTACACCTGATTTCTCCATGGAAACGCTGAAAGCCAGAAGGTCCTGGATAGATATTCTACCTACACTAAGAGACCATGGATGCCAGCCCAGACTACTATACCCAGCAAAGCTCTCAATCACTATAGACGGAGAAAACAAGATATCCCATGACAAAACTAGATTCAAGCAATATGTGTCCCCTAACCCAGCCCTACAGAAAATTTTGGAAGGAAAACTCCAACCCAAGGAAGCTAACTGCAACCAGAAAAACATAAGCATTAGAGAATCCCTCTCTACCAACATCCAAAAGAACAAAGGGGTGAAATTCCACACATAATTCCACCAACAACAACCATTGCAAATAGAAGAAGGATGAGCAATCATTGGTCATTAACATCCCTCAATATTAATGGCCTTAACTCACCCATAAATAGACACAGACTAGCAGATTGGATTCGAAGACAGAACCCTTCCTTCTACTGCATTCAAGAAACACACCTCACCCTTAAAGACAGACATTACCTGAGAGTTAAAGGTTGGGAAAAAATTTTCAATCAAATGGACCCAAGAGACAAGCAGGGGTAGCAATCCTAATATCTAACAAACTAGACTTTAAAATAAAATCAATCAAAAGAGATGAAGGAGGTCATTACATACTCATCACAGGTGAAACCCACCAAGATGAAGTGTCTATCCTGAACATCTATGCCCCAAATACAAAGGCATCCACATTTGTTAAAGAAACATTATTAGAACTTAAATCTCATCTAAAGCCCCACACAGTTATAGTGGGAGATTTCAACACACCACTCTCACCACTAGATAGGAATTCCAAACAAAACTCAAGAAAGAAGCAAAAGGTCTAATAGAAGTAATGACCCAACTGGGATTAACAGATATCTATATAACATTTCATCCACATAAAAAAGAATATACTTCTTCTCACCACCACATGGAACCTTCTCAAAAATCGAACACATACTTGGCAACATATCAAACCACAGCAGCTACAAAAAAATTGGAATAACTCCATGCATCTTATCAGACCACCATGCTTTAAAATTAGAATTCAACAACAAAACTAATTGCAGAAAACGTACAAACTCATGGAAATTGAATAATGCTCAACTGCACCAGACCTGGTTCAAAGAGGAAATAAAAAAAGAAATTAAAGACTTCCTCGAATTCAATGAGAATGAAGAGAAAACATACCCAAACCTATGGGACACTTTGAAAGCAGTGCTACAGGGGCAGTTCATAGCACTAAGTGCTCACATGAAGATACAGGAGGAGTAGATGCCAGGAAATAATCAAATTGTGGGCTGAAATCAATAAAGTAGAAACCAGGAAAACAATACAAAGAATCAATGCAACGAAGAGTTGGTTCTTTGAGAAAATCAACAAGATAGACAAACCTTTGTGCAAATTTACCAAACAGCAGAGAGTGAACACGCAAATTAACAAAATTAGAAATGAAAAGGGGGACATAACAACAGACTCTGAGGAAATCCAGAGAATCATTAGGTCATACTCCACAAAATTCGAAAATTTAAAGGAAATGGATGACTTCCTGGACAGCTATCAATTGCCAAAACTAAATCAAGAACAGATAAACAATTTAAATAGACCTATAACCCCTATGGAAATAGAAGCTGTCAACAAAAGTCTCCCAACCAAAAAAAGCCCAGGTCCAGATGGCCTCAGTGCAGAATTCTACCAGAAATTCAAAGAACAGCTTATACCAATTCTTCTCAAAGTGTTCCACACAATAGAAGCAGACGGGTCTTTGCCTAATTCTTTCTATGAGGCTTCAATAACCTTGATCCCCAAGCCACACAAAGACACAACTAAGAAAGAGAACTTCAGACCAATATCCCTCATGAACATTGATGCAAAAATACTCAATAAAATACTGGCAAATCGGATCCAAGAACACATCAAAACAATCATTCACCACGATCAAGTAGGTTTCATCCCAGGGATGCAGGGATGGTTCAACATATGAAAATCCATCAACGTAATCCACCATATAAACAAGCTGAGAAACAAAAATCACATGATCATCTCACTAGATGCTGAAAAAGCCTTTGACAAAATCCAACACCCCTTCATGATAAAGGTCTTGGAGAGATCTGGGATAACAGGGACATACTTAAACATAATAAAAGCTATATACAGTAAACCAACAGCCAACATCAAACTAAATGGACAGAAACTCAACGCAATTCCTCTAAAATCAGGAACAAAACAAGGCTGTCCACTCTCTCCATACCTTTTCAACATGGTACTTGAAGTTCTAGCTATTGCCATACGACAACAAAGGGGGATCAAAGGGATACAAATTGGGAAGGAAGAGGTCAAACTTTCACTGTTTGCAGACGATATCATAGTTTACATCAATGACCCAAAGAACTCTACCAGGGAACTCTTACAGCTGATTAACACCTTCAGCAAAGTGGCAGGCTACAAGATCAACTCAAGAAAATCAGTAGCCCTACTATATACAGATGATAAAAGGGCTGAAAAAGAAATCAGAGAAACATCACCCTTTACAATTGCCACAAACAACATAAAATACCTTGGGGTAACGCTAACCAAACAAGTGAAAGACCTGTATCGTAAGAAATTTGAAACTTTAAAGAAAGAAATTAAAGAAGCCCTCAGAAAATGGAAAGATCTCCCATGCTCTTGGATAGGTAGGATCAATGTAGTAAAAATGGCAATCTTGCCAAAAGCAATCTACAGATTCAATGCAATCCCCATTAAAATCCCAGCACAATTCTTCACAGAACTTGAAAGAACAATAATCCAATTTTGTATGGAAAAACAAAAGACCCAGGATAGCCAAAACAACCCTGTTCAACAAGGCAACGTCCGGAGGCATCACCATCCCGGACTTCAAGCTCTATTATAGAGCTATAGTCCTGAAAACAGCTTGGTATTGGCACAAAAATAGACAGGTAGACCAATGGAATCGAATTGAAAATCCGGGTATTAACCCACACACGTACGAACATCTGATCTTTGACAAAGAAGCTAAAAAGATACAATGGAATAAAGAAAGCATCTTCAACAAATGGTGATGGCATAATTGGAGACTGGCATGTAGCAGAATGCAGATCGATCCATGTCTATCGCCATGCACAAAACTTAAGTCCAAATGGATCAAAGACCTCAACATAAATCCAGCCACACTGAACCTCTTAGAAGAGAAAGTGGGTGGTACCTTTGAACGAATTGGTACAGGAGACAGCTTCCTGAACATAACACCAGTAGCACAGGCGGTGAGATCAACAATTAATAAATGGGACCTACTGAAACTGAGAAGCTTCTGTAAGGCAAAGGACACAGTCAGCAAGACAAAAAGGCAACCCACAGAATGGGAAAAAATATTCACTAATCCCACATCTGACAGAAGGTTGATCTCCAAAATTTACGAAGAACTCAAGAAGCAAGTCTCCAAAACACCAAAGGACCCTATTAAAAAGTGGGCTGCAGAAGTAAATAGAGAGTTTTCAATAGAGGAGTCTAAAATGGCTGAGAGGCACTTGAGAAAGTGCTCAACATCCTTAGCCATCCGGGAAATGCTAATCAAAACAACTCGCAGATACCATCTCACTCCTGTCAGAATGGCTAAAATCAAAAACACCAATGACAATTTATGCTGGAGAGGATGTGGTGAAAGGGGGACACTCCTCCATTGCTGGTGGGAGTGCGAACTGGTTCAGCCACTTTGGAAATCAGTATGGAGATTCCTCAGAAAAATGGGAATAAACCTACCACAAGACCCAGCAACTCCACTCTTAGGCATATATCCAAAAGATGCCCATTCATACAACAAAGATGTCTGTTCCACTATGTTATTAGCAGCTTTATTTGTAATTGCCAGAACTTGGAAGCAACCTAGATGTCCCTCACCTGAAGAGTGGATAGAGAAAATGTGGTACATCTACATAATGGAGTACTATTCAGCAGAAAAAAATAATGGAAACATGAGATTCGCAGGGAAATGGATGACACTAGAGGAAACCATCCTGAGTGAGGTAACCCAGTCAGAAAAAGAGAAACATGGCATGTACTCTCTCATGTATGAATTTTAGACATAGATCTGGGGAGTGCCAGCCTACAATCCTATGGCCAGAGAGTCTGGGAAACAGAAACTTTATTTAGTGGCTAATCGAAGAAGAGGCAGACTCCCTTGGTTAAGTACTGAGCTGAACTCAAGAAAGCCAATAACAGAGAGGGAGGACTGATGATCAAAGGGATTAAGACTGGGCTGGTTTAACCCCCAGAAACAGCTGACCAGACAAAGGTTAACTCTTGAATCCCAGGCATTAGCCTGGGAATCCAGCATGGGTCTGCTCAAGACCCCCTGAATCTGGTTTCAGTGAAGAGGCCTAGGGAATCTATTGAGCCTTGGGCAGCAGATCAATACCCATCCCAAGTATACACACGGACTTTGGACTCCCTTAGAACAATGTGAGGTGCACTCTCACCCTGAACTCTTGGGGAAGGGTATAGGCCCTGCCCTATATGAAATGACAGATTATGCACACCCCCATGGAGGGCCTCACCCTCCCTGGGGAAATGAGGGGATAACGGGGGGGAGGGCACGGGAGGAAGGGAGGGAATGGGAGAGGGACCTGGAACTGACTTGTGAATCAACCTTGTTTCTTATCTAAATTTAAACTGGAAGTAAAATTAAAAAAA
>NW_024431086.1:0-4336 GCF_017639785.1 Mesocricetus auratus
GAGAGAGGAGTGTTGAAGTCTCCTACTATTAGTGTGTGAGATTTTATGTGCATTTTGACCTTTAGTAGTGTTTCTTTCATGAATGTAGGTGCCTTTGTATTTGGGGCATAAAAGTTTAAAATTGAGACTTTGTCTTGATATACTTTTCCTTTGATGAATATGAAGTGTCCTTCTTCATCTCTTTTGATGGATTTTAATTTGAAGCCTAATTTGTTAGGTATTAGGATTGCTACACCCGCTTGTTTCTTTTGACCGTTTGATTGGAAGATCATTTCCCAACGCTTTACTCTGAGAAACGTCTGTTTTTTCTTCTATTTCTTTAAGGGATTTCCTCGTTTCTTCTTTGAGGGGGACTTGGGAAATAGGGAGGGGGAGAAGTGGAAGAGTGAGTAGGACATGGAGGAACATGAAGGTCGACTGGGGAGGTAGGATAGGGGGAAGAGGGAATCATAGGATCGAAGATACATCAGGCACCAGAGTGACGCCTAGTGATCTTAAGGGATAACACCAACTGGCAAGCTAAGCAATAGTGGAGAACCACCTCGAATGCCCATTCCTGATAATGAACTTGATGTCTATAACCATCCGGGAGCCTTCATCCTGTGACTGATGGAAGCAGAGGCAAACACACAATTAATCACTGAACTGAACCCAAGGAACCCAGTGACAGAGAAAGAGGAGTGATGAGCAAATTGGCAAAGAATGGGCTGGCAAAACCAGCAGAGACACCTGAACTGAACAGGGGAGAGCTCTTGGACCCCAGCCCGACAGTGGGGAGGCCAGCATGGGACTGATCTGGACCCCCCAAATGTGAGTGTCAGCGAGAAGACCTGGGCAACGTATGGGGCCCTGAGCTGTGGATCAGTGTCTATCCCTGGTATACAAATAGTCTTCGTATGCCTATAGCACAAAGAGGGATGCTCTCTCAGCCTGGACTCTTAGGGGAGTGCCTGGACCCTACCCAGAGTAAAATGACAGACTCTAGATATCCCCTATGTGGAACGATTTGGCAATAGAGTGGGAGGATGTGGGGGAAGGGGAGTGCGGGAGGAGGGGTGGGAGAGGGAACTGGGATTGACAGGTAAAACAAGCTATTTAAAATTGAAATAAAAAATATATAAAAAAGAAATTAATGACTTCCACGAATTCAATGAGAATGATGACACAACATACACAAACTTATGGGACACTTTGAAAGCACTGCTGAGAGGAAAGTTTATAGCACTAAGTGCCCACATGAAGAAACTGGAGAACAGTCCCAATGGAGAATTAATAGCTCAGCTGAATGTTCTAGAACAAAAGAAGCAAACTCACCTAGGAGGAGCAGATGCCAGGAAATAATCAAATTTAGGGCTGAAATCAATCAAGTAGAAACCAGGAGAACATTGAGAAGATTCAATGAAACAAAGATTTGGTTCTTTTCGAAAATCAACAAAATAGACAAACCTTTGTCCAAACTAACGAAAAGACACAGAGAGAGCATGCTAATTACCAAAATCAGAAATGAAAAAGGGGACATAACTACAGACTCTGAGGAAATCCAGAGAATCATCAGGGCATACTTTGAAAATCTGTACTCCACAAAATTTGAAAATTTAAAGGAAATGGACAATTTCCTGGACAGATATCACTTGCCAAATATAAATCAAGAGCAGAAAAATAATCTAAACAGACCTTTAATCCTTAGTGAAATAGAAGCAGTCATCAAAAGTCTACCAAACAAAAAAGCCCAGGCCCAGATGGCTTCATTGCAGAATACAACCAGAAATTCAAAGAAGAGCTCATTCCAATACTCGTCAAAGTATTCCACACAATAGAAGCAGGAGGCTCACTGCCAAACTTGTTTTATGAGGCTACAATTACCTTGATGCACAAGCCACACAAAGACACAGGTAAGATAGAAAACTATAGACCAATTTCCCTCATGAAGATCGATGCAAAGTCCTCAATAAAACACTGGCAAATCAAATCCAAGAACACATCAGAAAAATCATCCAACATGATCAAGTAGAATTCATCGAAGGAATGCACGGATGGTTCAACATTAGAAAAATCTATCAATGTAATCCACCACACAAACAATCAGCGAAAGAAAAACCACATGATCATCTCATTAGATGCTGAAAAAGCCTTTGACAAAAGCCAGCACCCCTTCATGATAAAGGTTCTGGAGAGATCAGGGATAACAGAAACATACCTGAATATTATAAAAACAGTATACAGTAAAACAACAGCTAACATCAAACTAAATGGAGAGAAACTCAAAGCAATTCCTCTAAAATCAGGAACAAGACAAGGATGTCCACTCTCTCCTTATCTCCTCAATATTGTACTTGAAGTCATAGCTACAAAAATAAGACAATAAAAGGAGATGAAGAGGATACAAATAGGAAAAGAAGAATTCAACTTTTCACTATTTGCAGATGATATGATAGTTTACATAAGTGACCCGAAAAACTCTGCAAAGGAACTCCTAGAGCTGATAAACACCTTCAGCAAAGTGGCGGGATACAAGGTAAACTCAAAAAAAAATCAGTGGCCCTAGTATATACAGAAGATGAAGTGACTGAGAAAGAAATCAGAGAATCCTCACCCTATACAATAGCCATAAACAGCATCAAATATCTGGGGATAATGTTAACCAAGGAAGTGAAAGACCTGTATATCAAGAACTTTGAGTCTTTAAAGAAAGAAATCAAAGACGATACCAGAAAATGGAAAGATCTCCCATGCTCTTGGATTGGTAGGATCAACATAATAAAAATGTTAATCTTGCCAAAAGCAGTCTACAGATTCATTGCAATCCCTATCAAAATTCCATCACAATTCATCAAGGAACTTGAGAGAACATTAATCAGGTTTATATGGAAAAACAAAAGTCCCAGGATAGCCAAAACAACCCTCTACAATAAAGGAACTTCAGAACTCTTCACCATACCTGACTTCAAGCTCTATTATAGAGCTATAGTCATGAAAACAGCTTGGTATTCGCACAAAAATAGGCAGGTAGATCAATGGAACCGAATTGAAAACCCTGATTTTAACCCACACACCTATGAACACTTGATTATTGTCAAAGAGGATAAAACTATACAATGGAAAAAGAAAGCATCTTCAGCAAATTGTGCTGGCATAATTGGGTACTGGTATGCAGAAGACTTCAGATAGATATATTTTTATCACCTTGCACAAAATGTAAGTCCAAATGGATCAAACATCTCACCAAAATCCAGCCACCCTGAAACTTTTAGAAGAGAATGTGGGAGATACTCTTCAAGGAGTTGATACAGGAGACCATTTAATGAACATAACACACAGACACTGAGATCAACAATTAATAAATGGTACCTGCTGAAACTAAAAAGCTTCTGTAAGGCAAAGGACACAGTCAACAAGACAAAAATGCAGTCCAGAGAATGGGAAATATATTCACTAACCCCACATCTGACAGAGGACTAATTTCCAAAATTTTCAAAGAACTCAAGAAGCAAGTCTCCAAAACACCAAAGGACCCAATTAAAAGGTGGGGTACAGAAATAAATAGAGAAATCTCAGTAGAGGAGTCTACAATAGCCAAGAGACACTTAAGAAAGTGCTCAACATCCTTAGCCATCAGGGAAATGCAAATCAAAACAACTCTGAGACACCATCTTACTCCTGTCAGAATGGCTAAAATCAAAAACACCAAAGACAATTTATGCTCGAGAGGGAGTGGAGAGAGGGAACATTCCTCCACTGCTGGTGGGAGTTCCAACTCCTACAACCACTTTGGAAATCAATATGGAGATTCCTCAGGAAAATGGGAAATAATCTACCACAAGACCCAGCAATTCCATCTTAGGCATATATGAAAAGTAGGCAAATTCATACAACAAGGGCATCTATATCACTATATTCATAGCAGCATTATTTGTAATAGCCAGAACCTGGAAGCAAACTAGATGCCCCTCAACTGAAGAGTGGATAGAGAAAATGTGGTACATTTACCCAATGGAGTATTACTCAGCAGAAAAAAATAAAACAATGGAATCTTGAAATTCGAAGGTAAATGGATAGCACTGGAAGAAACCATCCTGAGTCACGTAGCCCAGTCACAAAAAGACAAACATGGTATGTACTCCCTCATATATGGAATTTAGACATGGATCAGGATAGTGCCAGTCTGCACTTTCACTGACAGAGTGTCTGGGAAACAGGAAAGAACCTAAAAGATATGCATATATGCATAGTACCCAAGAGAAGAGGATTGAGACAAGATCCTCTGAATGAATGGGGAACACGGCGAGGGTTGGCGGAAGTGGGAGCTGGGAAGAACAGAGGGTGAGAAGAGGAAGAC
>NW_024431087.1:0-19858 GCF_017639785.1 Mesocricetus auratus
ACCAGAATTTGATCCCAAGTACTCACATTGTATGTTGTCCTCTGACCATATGTGTACCCACACAAATAGAAAATAACTAAATAAATGTAATTTTAAAAGAAAAGAGGAAATTATAGAGAAAGACGATCATTTGGCAATCCAGGTAGTATATGTTTGAAAATGATTCAGCAAGCATTGACAACAGAGTGCCATGACATTTGATGTTCGCAAATTATTTTTTTAATTGTGTTTTTAATAAAATAAAAGTACTAGGGATCAAGACTAAGCATCACAGATGGTCAACCAGCCTCTGTGGAATTCTTCACACGCACACACATACACATTCTATCTATGTATCTATCTCGCTTTTGTGTGTTTGTGTGTGCTCTCTCTCTCTCTCTCTTCTCTCTCTTTCTTTCTTTCTTCTTTCCCTTTTCAGTATGTCTCACTCCTCTTCACTGCCTTTCTGTGATTCTCAAAATACTTTTTAAGGTAGTATTCACTCATCTGATGGTCTTTACAGGTTTTCAATACAAGAATACTGTGAACTTCAAAAGAGGGTCTCGCAAGAGGTTGAATCAAAGGATGGGTTCCAAAATGCCTGTAATCTTTCCCAGAATATGTGGAATGTCTGCAAAACCTTGCAGCTTTTTTCTGTTCTCTTATAGATTTGTTACACACACACACACACACACACGTACGTGCGCACACACACACACACATACACACAAACTCCATTTACTCCTCAGATTCAATACTTCTTACTCACTTTCACTTGCTTCCTGTAAGTCTCAAAATATTTTCCCCAGTGGTACCCACACCTCTAGTTTTCTTTCTAGGTTTTGCTTGCTTGAAAACTGTGGCCTTGATTCTAGAGCCTCTCAATCACTGCGATCTATGTGTAGTGTGCACAGTTCCTCTTGTCTTTTTCTAATTAGGTAGAATGTCTGCAATGTCTTGGACCCTTTTTACACTCCTCTGGTGTTTTTCAACTTAATTAAACACAAAAACACAAGCCAGGTGGTGGTAGCGCACACCTTTAATCCCAGCACTCGGGAGGCATAGGCAGAAGGATCTCTGAGTTTGAGGCCAGCCTGGTCTACAGAGCTAGTTCCAGGACAGCCTCCAAAGCCACAGAGAAACCCTGTCTCGAAAAACAAAGCAACAGCAACAACAAAGAAAACCACAAACAAACACACTCATATTTTCAAGCATGTTTTTATTTTTAATATCTTAGACGTTCCAATATTTATGTATCAACATTTTATGCATTAATGTATTAAAATCCATGTATGTATTAGTCTATACTTTAATCTACCATTATGTATGTACAATTATCTTTCTACTATCTCTAAGTAAAATCCTCTGGCAACTGTCCATAAAGCAATGCGTATATGTATCCCTTCAAGTTCGTTCTAAATATTTGCATGCACATAAAAGTGAGTCTGTATGTCCACATCTCCATCCAGAGAAGTAGAAAGTCATTTGTACATAAAAGGGAGAGTCCCAGTGGTATAGCACATGCTTTTAGTCGCAAAACCTCAAAGGTGCCAGCGATCCCATGAGGGAAAGCAAGATTGGAAGCAACCTAGATACCCCTCAACAAAGAATGGATAAAGAAAATGTAGTCTATTTACACATTGGAGTAATGGGGGAATAAAAAGTGATGAAATTAACAGGCAAATGGATGGAACTAGAAAAAACATCCTGAGAGAGGTAACCCAGGCACAGAAACAAAAACATGTTGAATACTCATAAGTTGATGACAGACACAGAGCAAAGGAAAACCAGCCTATAATCCACAACCCCAATGAAGACAGGAAACAAGGAGAACACTAAGAGAGACATACATGGACCCCTGGCAAAGGGGACAGGGACAAGGTCTCCTGAGTAAATGGGAGCATGAGGAAAGAGGGAGGGAGAGAGGAGGGAAGAAGCAGAAAGGGGAGGAGCACATGAATGTTTAGGAAGGTTGAGTTGAGGGAAGATCAGAGGAGAGCAAGAAATCAGATATCTTAATAGAAGGAGCCATTATGTGTTTAATGAGAAATTTGTCATGAATCACATCTCCAGAGATCCACAAGGATGACCCTAACTAAGTATCTGATTGTGGACAAGCTACCTTAAATTCTCTTCCCCTGCCAGGCAGAGGTGGCACACACTTTCAATCCCAGTAAGAGATGAGTTCCAGGACTGCCTGGTCTTCAAAGATAGTTCCAGGACAGCCTCCAAACCTACAGAGAAACCCTGTCTCAAAAAAATACCTTCCCCTATAATGACCACCTTAAATTCTGACCCAGTACCTGATGGAAGCACTGATAAACAATTGAGCCTAACTCCTGGAATTTAGTAGGAGAGAGGCAGGAGTAAAGGTGTCAAGACCATCCTGGGGAAACCCATAGAAACATCTGAGCTGAGAAAGTGGGAGCTTAAGGACCCCAGTGTGACAACTGGGGAACCAGCATAGGAATGAACCAGGCACCCTGAATGTGGGTGTCAGTTGGGGAGCATGGGTAATCTATGGAGCCTCTGTCATTGGAACCAGTATTTATCCCTACTGCAGGAATGGACTTTGGGTGCCCATTTCCCATGGAGGGATACTCTCAGCCTACATACATGGGGGAGGGCCTTGGTCTGCCCTAAATAGGAGGCCTCACCCTCTCTAAGGAGTGAATGGGGGCTGTGATGGGGGATATGTGAGAGAGGGAACTGAAATTGGTATGTAAAATAAAATTGTTTTTAATTTAAATAAAAATTAATTTTAAAAGACCATAATATTGTTAAGAAGATGCGGGGAGGGGGGGTTGTTGTTGTTGGTGGTGGTGGTGGTTTTTCAAGACAGGGTTTTCTGTACTGTTTTGGATATCTGCATGCCTCTGCCTCCCAAGTGCTGGGATTAAAGGCATGTGCCACCAATGCCCGTCAACAGTCTTTAACCTGACATTTTCATGAAACATTGCTTTCAGTTACATAAGGCTACATTTATATCTGAATATCAGTTCCAATTTATTAGTATGACAGTAGTTAAGCAACTGAATGAGAAATCCTACCACTCATAGACGGTCCATTTTTAGAGAGAGATGAGATGGAAAGATACACAGGAGGAATTGGAGGGTGGAGTGAGAGACTAAAAAATGCAAAGTGATACTATTGACTTTAAAATTATCAAAAATCATTTAAAATGTTTAAAATAGTCCTTGATACAGAAGGCAATCAGAGCTAATTCCAGAGGAGCTTGACAATGATACTATGGATTTATTAATATAATTTATTTGAGAATCGTTTTAAATAATTTCTTCATCGGCAATTGTGTGTGACACACTGAGTTTAGCCAGGCCTATATGTGCAACCACAAATTTAGAACTACCCATTGGAACCTGATGGAATTACCAATGAAATCTCACAAGACTGAAGACAATGCTCCCATTCTGCAAGTCTATTAATAGCCAGTAGTTTAACATAAAGAGTAGGGTCTCATGGTCCCTCCCTCAAACCAAGGACTAATTTTTTACAAGGCCTGTGGTGATATATGGTTTATGATTTATTAAAGCCACTAGATATCAAAATAGCAAAGCAGCCATACTTATTGGTCATAGAACCCGGGTAGTGTTGGCACACACCTTTAATCACAGGACTTAGTAAACAGGCAGACAGATCTCTCTGATTTCAAGCGATGAAGGGCTACACAAAATTGAATTAGTCTAAAGCAGTAACAGAACTCACGCCTTTAATCCCAGCACTTGGGATGACACGCCTTTAATCCCAGCACTAGGGACAACATGCCTTTAATCACAGCACTAGGGACCACACACCTTTAATCCCAGCACTAGGGAAGTAGAGACAGGAGGATATGGCTGGGTGGAGAGAGGCATAAAAGAAGGGGGATACAGGCACTGAGAGATTTTGCCTCTGAGGATTCATGGAAATAGGACTGCCATTTAAGCTGGGCCAGGGTAAGATGTACTGGCTTGTCTGCTTTGCTTTTCTAATATTAAACTGGAAGCTTGAATACCCATGTCTGTCTTTTGTCTATTTTTTATTGTGCCACAAAAACCAGCCTTCTGAGTGTGAACTCCAAGTAGCCATTGTTGTTAGTTTATGATTGCAATAGTTGTGCTGTGCCCTCTCCCTGTCTTCCAGCTGTCACATTCTTCTGACCCCTTTAATATTTATTGAGATTTAGAAGGAGTGGTGTAAATGTCTTTTGTAGGCCTGGGACCTCAACCATCATTTATTCTCTGCATCTTTGTGAATCATGAGTCTCTGAATTATCACTACAGAGAGGCTTACCTTATTAACCCTGAAAAAAAGCTCTGATCTATGGGTATATACGTCAATATAGGGGCTAAAGAGGTATCTGAGAGACAAAGACACTTTCAGTTCACTCCATTTACATCATTCTATGAGGCAAGCAACTCATTATGCATAGCAACTACATCTTTTCTTTATCTTTCTAACATATCTCTATGTTTCAAGAGCAAGCTTGATGCTGGGCGGTGGTGGCACACGCCTTTAATCCCAGTACTCGGGAGGCAGAGGCAAGGGGATCTCTGTCAGTTCGAGGCCAGGCTGTACTGACAGCCTCCAAAACAATACAGAGAAACCGTGTCTCATAAAAACCAAAAAAAAAAAAAAAAAGAAGAAGCAAGCCTGACAGATCACAAAAAAACCCCAGTATGCATCTTAGAGTAATTACATTACCATAAAATGATTATATATAATTTTAAAATGAGTTCTCTCTTTGTCTTTATATAATTATATATACTTTGTGTATTGTGTTCAATTTAGGTAAATAATATAGCAACTTCTACATTTTTTCAGACCTTCTAAATACAATTTATCCTGAAAGGAAGAAACATATAAATCAGTGGTAAGTAAATCAAAATTATAATGCTCATTAATTAGTGTCATACATTGATTAGGAGGAAAAAACAGACATTGATGGAAGCTGTGGGGCCATGTCTTCAATGAAAAAGAAACATAGAGACTTGTGTAGAACTGAGCCACATGTTGCTAGGAAGTTAATTCTAGAACTTTAGTAACAGGGGAGAAAGGATAAGCTTTATACATCTCTACTTCATGTTCGGGCTATAAAAATATTGATCAAATATATGGATGTTACAAATGAACTTCTAAAAAAATTATAAAGGGAAAAATAAGGTAATCCAACAGACCATCTCTTTGTAAGTCATTCAAGAGCCTAGTTGAATATGACAGAAGAACCAGAATTTATTCACGGATGAATTGGCAACCCACCCCACACCCACGCAGAGACATATGGCACAGACACAGACAAACAGACACAAACACATACACACAGAGAGACAAAAACAAAGACAAAACAGCTATGAATTATAAGTCTTTATCAAATGTTTTTTCAGATTATCTAGCCATTATATTTATTATACCATTTTACTTCCTTTTATTGAAAATAGATTGTGCTGTCATATAAAATTTCACAATCACAGTTTCATCTAAATCTCCACCTGCTAGATGCCCCCAACCACTCCACTCTTCCTTAGATCCACTCCTTCCCCTTTCTGAACTTGATTTGGATTCTAATATTTCTTACAAGCAATTTAAAATAAAAGCTCAGTAATGAAGTAAACGAGGATTCAGAATTATAGTCATAATTAAAGATTACTGATTAGTTATTTAGCCAAACAATCTAGAGAAGAAAACTGCACTCACACAAAAATGACAACAGAACCTATACTTTTAATTCATTGCATCATAACAAAACTATGCACAGAATAAAAAGAAACAATTATAATATCTAAGTATTTCTGACCTCTAGGCCACAAGACTTTGCCTTGCAAATGAGCCCAATGACAAATCATCACAGACACCATTCAGAAGACAAGCCACAGAAGCCTGCCTCCCGAGGACACAGGAAAGATGGGAAAGAGGTCTTCAAACACAGTAGTAGCCGCCATAAGCATAGCCCAACTGACAGCACAAGCTCAGGCTACAACCAAATCACAACTCCCAGGCCAACCATGGAACCAGCAAGAAGAAAGAAAAGAAGGTCCATCGTGGGCATGCAGTTAGAGACAGAGAAGCAGGTGAGGATACACAAGAACCAGGGAACTGTAGAAGAGGCCCAACAGCAACAAGGGCTAAAGCCACTCTCCAACAAGCCAAAGACTGAGCCAGCGAAGCAACAGCAACTGTCTATCCTGAGAGTCTACTGGCATATATAAACAGTGAGAATTTATTCCAGGGTCTTTTGAGGCTTGCATCAACTATGACAGCTCTCTGTCTTCCTCCTCCACACTGCCTCCCCGCAAATGGACGAGGACAAGTACCAGCAAAACTGAGGTCCAGAGTAGAGCAGCTAAGGTGTCTCAAAGCAAGGCTGAAAGCTGCAAGGATCTGAATCTCCTCCTGGCTGCCAGTCCCTTTCCAGAGGTCACCTCCACCCTTCAAGACTGCTTCCCACAGGACGGACCTGAGCACTCTTCCTTCACCAATGAGCAAGAAGAAGCACCTTGGGCTTGGAGGAGCAGCTCGAAAATGCCTGTGTATTCAGGTCGCAGACCTGCCACACCTCTCCCACAGAACTCGCACCAAGGACGCCTTGCTAAGCCACACTCTTGGTGGGAAACTCAAGGCCAACCGCCTTCCGTGAGAACGACCAGCTCTGGAGTCAGCAAGAGGGGGAGTCCGGAACACACACCAACACTGGCAAGCAAACTCAGAGCCTGACTGAGCCCCAGGCACACCTCAGGCAGCAGGAGTCCCTGGACGTGAAGCCGCAAGCCCTGAGAGCATGCATCCTAATCTCAGAAGCCAAGAAGCCTCAAGGCTGCCAAACCAAGACGATCTCTTTCCATGCCCAGGCCCCAAGCCCAGGCCAGCATGCAGAGTCGGGACCCGGAGGGGAGGCCTCCCCTGAAAATATGCACAGCCTCTTCGAAGCTTCTGGCCCTGGCCTTCAGCGCAGGGCTCCCCGTCAACCCTTGGGCAACAGCAACAACACACAGGCTAAGAAACCTGCCCTGCTCATGGCCAAGGCCCTCAAAGATTACAAGAATAGGCGGTCTAGGAAGTGAACCAAAAGACAGTGAGTGCTGTACCCACTGGGATCCAGAGTACCTTTAAGATTGCAGAACTGAAAGCCCACACAAAAGAAACAACGTAGGGTTTTGCATGAACAACAACAAGAGCTACAGCACCTGAACCTTGCATTTTTTGGAGAAATGTTTTCCTATTCGACTTTGTGGATACCTAGACATACAGATACATAATCAATATTTTAGATGCATGCAAGTATTTAGAGAGAGACCTGAAGGGCTACAAAGATGCATAAATAAAGATATAGTATGTAGGTAAGTATACATGCATAACGATAGATTAAAAAATAGACAAATTGATACTTAAATTTTATAACATAAATGAATAAACAGGTCATACATAAATATTTAAACATCCAAGGAAATAAAAGAAAAAATTGCTTAAACATGTATGTGTGTTCAATTAAATTAAAGAAACACAGAAGGAGTGTAAACAGTCCAAGAATCCAGAGCACTCTAATTAATTAGAAAATGATAAGAGGAACTGTGGAAACCACACTTAGTTCCCATGTCTTAAGAGGCTCTGAACTCCAGGGTACAGTGTTCAGTCAAGCAGAAATTAGAAGGAAAACTAGAGGTGTGTGTACCACTGAGCAATTACTAATATAAGATTTACAGGAAACAAATGAAACTGTGTAAGATACACTAAATTAAAGGAAGACATGGAGTGTGCATATATGTGTGTGTATTTAAGTTAATAAGAGAAGAATGTTAAGCGGGTATGATAAGCAAACACAGGTTATTCCCGCACATGGGAGGAAAAGACAGGAGGATCAATGTGATCCCAGACACCATGGATTATACAGCAAATTCCAGGACAGGCTCTAAATCTACATAGTGAAATCCTGTCTCGAGAAACCAAACATACAACTGAAATAATATGAAATGAAATCACAGATAGTAAAAAGGTTCAAGGCCAACAAGATATCAAAGCACTTAGGGAAAGATCAGATCATTTTGGAACCCACACTTGGATCCAAATGCTGGAGAAGCCCCCAGGTTCAAGGTCATGGTGTTGCATAAATGGAAGTCCAGAGAGAAAAATTGAGGTGTGCTTATTGGCTTATTTAAAAAACAAATTGGGATCACAAGATGAAGTGAAGAGGAGTGAGATGTACCAAGAGAAGCCAAGACAACCAAACTTCAGTTTGTGTGTGTGGCACTGTGGTCAGGTGGGTGTTTGTTTGAGTGTTAGTGTGTTTGTGTGTTGGGTGTGTGTGTGTGTGTCTGTGTGTGTGTGTGTGTGTGAGAGAGAGAGAGAGAGAGAGAGAGAGAGAGAGAGAGAGAGAGAGTGCATACATAGCCATGGATTGTGGGAAACAGAGAGAGGGGAGACCTAGAGAGATACAATAGAGAGGAAGAGAGGGAGGGATGAAGGGAACAAGGAACAGAGGGAAGGATTAAAAACAAAGTGGATGTAATCAGAGGATAATCTTGGAAATAAACAACCAATGTGCCAAAGAGGAAACCCAAAGGATAATCCCAGGCCCGATTATTTGCATAGGGATCTTTGTGAGAGAAAGATGCCTAGGTACAACTGGCTTGTGGGAAGACCAGGGAGGAGCTGGGGCAAGAGTGCTATGTCTTGCAGACTCACCAAGGAAAAGCTCTTGACTTAATGATGCTCATTTTATTAACCTTGCTCGCCCAGTATCAAGTGTACAAATTGTGGAAGGAGAAGGGATTCTATCCCTTTCATCTTCATGCTGGGTGAGCAGGTAAAATACATCCAACCTAACTCTAGAATGGACTTCCAACACACAAATACTCATAGACACGCACACACAAACACACACACACACACACACACACACACACAGGGGCGTTTGCGTGCTCATGCCTTCAGGCTCGCACAAACAGTGGTGAGCACACTATCGCCAGATGGACTCATTTTTCACCGGGGCCACTTGTAATGGAGGCCATGGTCTGGCAGCCATAAGGGTCTTTTGGAAGAAGAGAGGATCAAGATAGGTGGTGTTGTGATGTGGAAAGGGGGGTTGAGGGATTCTGGAGTGGGAACTTTGGCGTGGCTGAGAGCCCTGTAGGTCCGGATGGGCGGGTCCAGGAAAAGTCAGCTGGGATTTTAATTGGAAGGCTTGGCTCCAGCCCAGCCTTTAAGACAATGTGAGCAGAGCAGAGGTGAGACAGAGAGTCAGCTGAAGTGCAGGCCAGCCCAGCACCTCTGTCCACTGCCCCCAGAGAAGCAGACGCATCCGACCTCGGTCAGTGGTCTATCCCAGTCAACCAAGCTGATTTTCAGTGACCCTTCAGGTCTTCTACAGTGGAGATGAAGGCCGCCTGCCCCCCAGAAGCCCTGCAGAAGCTATGCGAGGGCCTGTGCATGGAGACAGAGACCAGGCAGCTCTAGAAAACCCTGAAGAAACTCTCTTCGCAGCCCATGTTGCGCGACAGACTTGGGAGATTGGCTTCAGGCAGACCATCAAGCTCTTGAGGAAACATCAGCTTCTGGTCCCCTATTCCAAGGCCTTAGCCTCCCAGTGGTCAGAGGGGTTCCTGATCAAGCCCCAGCCTGAGCCCGGGCCGCAGGACTTAGCTTTCCCTAAGAACCCGATGTCAGAACCTCGCAGAGATTCTCCAGAAGACCAGCGGCCTGAGCCTGCTTCCCTGGAACAGGGAGGAGATGGGAGAGAGCTTTTCGAGGAGAGCAGCAGCAGCTGAGGACAGACCCTGAGCTTAAGCCCATGAAGCCCACGAAGCCCACACACAAGCGAGGGCGAGGTAAGGGCAGCCTGCAGCCCTAGCGCGGAGCCAGCAGGTAGGAGGAGGCAAAGAAGAAGAGGGTCCTTCCTGGACAGACAGAGGTGAGGGCAGGTGAGGGCAGCAAAGACTCAGGGAAGTGAGGGGGAGCCCTGGCAGTTGCCAGGGCTGGATACCCTCTGCAGTTAGCCAGAGGATGTACCCGCCAAGCCCAAGTCAAAGCTGCAAAGACTGTCTCCCCTGAGGGTAAATGCCCAAGGCCCCTGGATACAGGAAGACTACCCTGCAGGCTCTTTCGAGGCTTGCCTCAACTATGACAGCTCTCTGTCTTCCTCCTCCACACTGCCTTCCCTCAAAAGAAAGAGGACAATTACCTGCGAAGCTTATGCCCAGAGCCCAGCAATAGCAAATGTGCCTCAAAGCAAGGTTCAAAGCTGCAAGTATCTGAATCTCCTCCTGGCTGCCAGTCCCTTTCCAGAGGTCATCTCCACCCTAAAAGACTGCTTCCCACAGGATGGACCTGAGCACTCTTCCTTCAACAATGAGCAAGAAGAAGCACCTTGGGCTTGGAGGAGCAGCTCGAAAATGCCTGTGTATTCGGCTCGCAGACCTGCCAGACCTCTCCCACAGAACTTGCAGCAAGGTAGCCTTGCTAAGCCACACTCTTGGTGGGAAACTCAAAGCCAACCCGCTCCTCGGGAGGAAGCCCAGCTCTGGAGTCAGCAGGAAAGGGAGTCCCGGACCCAGATCCACACTGACAAGCAAACTCAGAGCCAGACTGAGACCCAGGCACACCTCAGGCAGCAGGAGTCCCTGGACCTGAAGCTGCAAGCCCTGAAAGCACTCATCCTAAACTCTGAAGGCAAGAAGCCTCAAGGCCGCCAAACCAAGATGATCTCCTTCCATGCCCAGGCCCCAAGCCCAGGCCAGCATGTAGACTCTGGACACGGAGGGGAGGCCTCCCCCGAAAATGTGCACAGCCTCCACGAAGCCTCTGGCCCTTGCCTTCATTGCAGGACTCCCAGCCTGTCCTTGGGCGGCAGCCACAAGACCCTGGCTAAGAAACCTTCCCTGCTCTGGCCATGGCCCTCAAGGATTACAAGAACAGGTGGGCTAGGAAGTGAACAGATGGAAACAGCGACCGACCGAACCATAGATTGCCTGACCTACCTAGCTACCAGAACTATCCCAGTTGACCCAACCCGAGCAGACCCGACCGGACCTTCCAGTCCCTCCTGGAATAGCTGACACCCTTGAGATTCCCGGACTGAAAGCAGGCAAAGCACAGCAAACCACCCAGGAAGGTTTTGTTTGGACACCAAGAGATACAGTGCAGGCACCGGGAACCTTCTTTTTACAAGCAAATGACTTTCTACTCGTCTGGATGGAGATGTGGACATACAGACACACTTTTATGTGCACGCAAATATTGAGAATGGACCTTAAGGGATACATAGACGCACTGTTTATGGACAGTTGCTACAGGATGTTACTTACAGTTAGAAGAAAGATAATGGTACATACATAATGGTAGATTAAAATATAGACTCATATATACATGGATCTTTATACATTAATGCATAAAATGTTGAGGATATAGGAAAATCCCTCAAAGAAATGGATGTAAAAATACCAACAATTGCAAGAAATGAAAGAATAAACAAACCTAAAAAGTCAGGAATTGTAAGAAAAAACAAACCAAGGAATACAAGAACTGGAAGAAAAAGCAAACCAAAAAATGCAAGAAATGAAAGATAAAGCAAACCAAAAATGCAAGAAATGGAAGAAAGAACAAATGAAAAAATTCATAAAATGCAAGAAATGGACAAAAAGGTAAACCAAAAATTACAAGAAACAATGCAAACAGTGCAAGTGTTGAAAATTGAAATAAAGACAATAAAGAAACACAATCTGAAGAAAGGCAGGAAATAAAAATGCTGGGCAAATGGTCAGGTACTAGCGATACAAGCATTACCAACAGAACACAAGAGATGGAAGAGAGAATCTCAGGTGTTGAAGATAAACTAGGAGAAATGGACTCATCAACCAAAGAAAGTCTTAAGTCCAGCAAACCCTTAACACAAAACATCCAGGAAATATGGGACAGCATTAAAAGACCAAAACTAGGAATAATAGATATAGAAGAAGGCGAGAAAAACCACCTCAAAGGGTCAGAAAACATATTCAACAAAATCATAGTAGAAAACTTTCCCAACCTTAAGAAAGACATGCTAATGAAGGTACAAGAAGGTTACAGAACACCAAATAGAGGGGATCACAAAAAAGTTCCCTCACCATATAATAATCAAGACCTGAAATATACAGAATAAAGAAATAATATTAAGAGCAGATAAGGAAAAAGTTTAAGTGACATATAAAGGCAAAAGTATCAGAATTACACCTCATTCTCCATGGAAAATCTGAAAGACAGAAGGTACTGAATAGATATTCTACCAGCACAAAGAGACCATGGATGCCAGCCCAGACTACTATACCCGGGAAAGCTCTCAATCTCTACAGATGGAGAAAACAAGCGATTCCATGACAAATCTAGATGCAAGCAATATGTATACACCAATCCAGCCCTACAGAAAGTTTGGGAGGAAAACACCAACCCAAGGAAGTTAACTAAAACCAGAAAATCACAGCCATTAGAGAATCTTTCTCTACCAACAGCCAAAAGAAAAAAAATGGGTGGAATTCCACACATAATTCCACCAAGAACAACCATTCAAAAACAAACAAGAACCAGCAATCAAAGGTCAATAATATCATTCAATATTGATATTCTTTATTTACCCATAAAAGCGCTCAGACTGTCAGAATGTATTCGATGACAGATCCCATCCTTCTGCTGCATACAAGAAACACACCTCAGCCTCAAAGACAGACATCACCACAGAGTTAAGTGTTTGGAAAAGATTTTCCAATCAAATGGCCCCAAGAAACAAGCAGGGGTAGCAATCCTAATATCTAACAAACTAGACTTTAAACTGAAATCAATCAAAGGAGAGGAAGGAGGTCATGTCATATTCACCACATGAAAAACCCACCAAGATGAAGTCTCTATTCTGAACATCTATGCCCCAAATACAAAGGCATCCACATTCGTAAAAGAAACATTACTAAAACTCAAACCACACATAAAACCTCACACACTAATAGTGGGAGACTTCAACACCTCACTGTCACCACTAGACAGGACTACAAGACAGAAACTTAACAATGAATGAAAGAACTAATAGAGGTTATGACCCAGTTGGGTTTGACAGACATCTACGGAACATTCCATCCAAACACAAAACAATGTACCTTTTTCTCAGCGCCACATGGAACCTTCTCAAAAATTGACCGCATACTTGGCAACATAGCAAACCTCAACAGATACAAAAATCTTGGAATAACTCCATGTATCTTATCAGACCACTATGTTTTAAAGTGAAAGTTCAACAACATCACAAACTGCAGGAACCCTAAAACCTCATGGAAATTGAAAAAAGTGCTATTGCACTGTGCCTGGGTAAAATAAGAAAAAAAAAGGGAAATTAAAGATTTCCTATATTTCAATGAGAATGAAGACACAACATTTCCAAACTTATGGGACACTTTGAAAGCAGTACTAAGAGGAAAATTCATAGCACTGAGTGACCACATGAAGAACCTGGAGAAAATTACACTAGAGAAATAACAACACAGCTGTAAGCTCTAGAACACAAAGAAGCAGACTAACCCAGGAAGAGTAGACACCAGGAAATAATCAAATTGAGGGCTGAAATCAATAAAGCATAAACTAGGAAAATAAAACAAAAAATTCAATGTAACACACAGTTGGTTTTTTTGAGAAAATCAACAAGATAGACAAAATTTTATCCAAATTCAACAGATGGCAGAATGTGAACATACAAATTAACAACATCAGAAATGAAAAGGGGGACATAACAACAGACACTGAGGAAATCCAAAGAGTAACCAGGTCATACTTTGAAATATTGTACTCCACAAAATTCGAAAATATAAAGGAAATGGCTGACGTCCTGGATAGAAACCAACTGTCAAATTCAATCAAGAAGAGATAAGCAATTTATTTTTTATTTTTATTTTTTATTATTTATTTTTTAATTTAGATTAGAAACAAGGTTGCTTCCCAAGTCAGTTCCATGTCCCTCTCCCTTTCCCTCCCCTCCTCCCCTGCCCTCCCCACTAGCCCACCATTATACCCTCATTTCCGCAGGGAGCATGAGGCCCTTCATGGGGGTGTCCATAGTCTGTTATTTCATCCAAGGCAGGGCCTAGACCCTCCCCCAAGTGTTCAGGATGATAGTGCATCTCACATTGTTGGATGGGAGTCCAAAGTCTTTGTGTATACTCAGGATGAGTACTGATCTACTGCCCAAGGCTCAATAAATTACCTAGGCCTCCTCATTGGCACCCACTTTCAGGGGGTCTTGATCAGTCCCATGCTGGATTCCGAGGCTGATGCCTGGGATTCAAAAGTTAACCTTTGTAAAGTCAGCTGTTTCTGGGGGTTAAACCAGCCCAGCCTGAATCCCTTTGGTCATCAGTCCTCCCTCTCTGTTACTGGCTTTCTTGAGTTCAGCTCAGTGCTTAGCCATGGGAGTCTGTCTCTTCTTCCATCAGCCACTGAATGAAGTTTCTGTTTCCCAGACTCTCTGGCCATGGGATTGTAGGCTGGCACTCCCCAGATCTATGTCTAAAATCCATATATGAGAGAGTACATGCCATGTTTCTCGTTTTATGACTGTGTTACCTCACTCAGGATGTTTTCTTCTAGTGTCATCCATTTGCCTGCAAATCTCAGGATTCCATTGTTTTTTTTTCTGCTGAATAGTACTCCATTGTGTAAATATACCACCTTTTCTCTATCCACTCCTCGGTTGAGGGGCATCTAGGTTGCTTCCAAGTTCTAGCTATTACAAAGAATGTTGCTATGAACATAGTGGAACAGACTTCCTTGTTGTAAGAATGGGCATCTTTTGGATATATGCCTAAGAGTGCAGTTGCTGGGTCTTGTGGTAAGTTTATTCCCATTTTTCTGAGTAATCTCCATACTGATTTCCAAAGTGGCTAGACAAGTTGGCACTCCCACCAGCAATGGAGGAGTGTTCCTCTTTCACCACATCCTCTCCAGCATAAATTGTAGTTGGTGGTTTTGATTTTAGCCATTCTGACAGGAGTGAGATGGTATCTCAGAGTTGTTTTGATTTGCATTTCTGGGATGGCTAAGGATGTTGAGCACTTTCTCAAGTGCCTCTCAGCCTTTTAAACTCCTCTATGGAAATTCTCTATTTAGTTCTGCAGGCCACTTTTTAATTGGATCCTTTGGTGTTTTGGAGACTTGCTTTTTGTGTTCTTTGTAAATTTTGGAGATCAACACTGTCAGATGTGGGATTAATGAATATTTTCCCATTCTGTGGAATGCCTTTTTTTCTTGCTGACTGTGTCCTTTTCCTTACAGAAGATTCACAGTTTCTGGAAGTCCCATTTATTAATTGTTGAACTCACTGTCTGTGCTACTGGTGTTATGTTCATGAAGCTGTCTCCTGTACCAATTCGTTCAAGGGTACCACCCACTTTCTCTTCTAAGAGGTTCAGTGTGGCTGGATTTATGTTGAGGTCTTTGATCCATTTGGACTTAAGTTTTGTGCATAGCGATAAACATCGATTGATCTGAATTCTTCTACATGCCAGCCTTCAGTCATGCCAGCACCATTTGCTGAAGATGCTTTCTTTATTCCATTGTATACTTTTAGCTTCTTTGTCAATGATCAGATGTTCATACTTGTGTGGGTTAATATCCGGGATTTCAATTTGATTTCATTGGTCTACCTGTCTATTTTTGTTGCAAATACCAAGCAGCTTTCAGAACTACAGCTCTATAATAGAGCTTAAGGTCAGGGATGGTGTTGCCTCCGGACATTTCCTTGTTGAACAGGGTTGTTTTGTCTATCCTGTGTCTTTAAGTTTTCTATACAAAATTGATTATTGTCCTTTCAAGGTCTGTGCAGAATTGTGCTGGGATTTTAATGGGGATTGCATTGAATCTGTAGATTGCTTTTGGCAGGATTGCCATTTTTACTACATTGACCTTTCCTATCCAAGAGCATGGGAGATCTTTCCATTTTCTGAGGGCTTCTTAAATTTTAAGGTACAAAGTTCTTGCGATACAAGTCTTTCACTTGTTTGGTTAGCGTTACTCCAAGGTATTTTATGTTGTTTGTGGCAATTGTAAAAGGTGACGTTTCTCTGATTTCTTTCACAGCCCTTTTATCATCTGTATATAGTAGGGCTACTGATTTTCTTGAGTTGAACTTGTAGCCTGCCACTTTGCTGAAGGTGTTAATCAGTGGTAAGAGTTCCCCGGTAGAGTTCTTTGGGTCATTGATGTAAACTATCATATCATCTGCAAACAGTGAAAGTTTGACCCCTTCCTTCCCAATTTTTATACCCTTCATCCCCCTTTGTTGTCTTATGGCAATGGCTAGATCTTCAAGTACAATGTTGAAAACGTATGGAGAGACTGGACAGCCTTGATTTGTTCCTGTTTTAGAGGAATTGCATTGAGTTTCTGTCTATTTAGTTTGATGTTGGCTGTTGGTTTACTGTATATAGCTTTTATTATGTTTAAGTTATGACCCTGTTATCCCAGATCTCTCCAAGACCTTTATCATGAATGGGTGCTGGATTTTGTCAAAGGCTTTTTCAGCATCTAGTGAGATGATCATGTGATTTTTGTTTTTTAGCTTGTTTATATGGTGGATTACGTTGATGGATTTAAGTATGTTGAACCATCCCTGCATCCCTAGGTTTAAACCTACTTGATCGTGGGAAATGATTGTTTTGATGTGTACTTGGATTCAATTTGCCAGTATTTTATTGCATATTTTTGCATCAATGTTCATGAGGGATATTGGTCTGAAGTTCTCTTTCATAGTTGTGTCTTTGTGTGGCTTCAGGATCAAGGTTATTGAAGCCTCATAGAAAGAGTTTGGCAAAGACCCTTCTGCTTCTATTGTGTGGAATACTTTGAGAAGAATGGGTATAAGCTGTTCTTTGAATTTCTGGTACAATTCTGAACTGAGGCCATCTGGACCTGGACTTTTTTTGGTTGGGATACTTTGATGACTGTTTCTATTTCCATAGGTGGTACAGGTTTACTTAAATTGCTTATCTTTTCTTGATTTATTATTGGCAAGTGATAGCTATCCAGGAACTCGTCCATTTCCTTTAAATTTTCAAATTTTGTGGAGTACAGGTTTTCAAAGTATGACCTGATGATTCTCTGGATTTCCTCAGAGTCTGTTGTTACGTCCCCCTTTTCATTTTTGATTTTGTTAAATTGCATGTTCACTCTCTGCTAGTTGGTAAGTTTGGACAAAGGTTTGTCTATCTTGCTGATTTTCACAAATAACCAACTCTTCGTTGCATTGATTCTTTGTATTGTTTTCCTAGTTTCTACATAATTGATTTCTGCCCTCAATTTGATTATTTCCTGGCGTCTACTCCTCCTGGGGGAGTTTGCTTCTTTGTGTTCTAGAGCTTTCAGATGTGCTGTTATTTCTCTAGTATAACTACATTCCAGTTTCTTCATGTGGGCACTTTGTGCTATGAACTTCCCCAGTAGTACTGCTTTCAAAGTGTCCCATAGGTTTGTGTATGCTGTGTCATCATTCTCAATGAATTCGAGGAAGTCTTTAATTTCTTTTTTATTTCTTCTTTGACCCAGGAATGGTACAGTTGTGCATTATTCAATTTCCATGAGTTTGTAGGTTTTCTGCAATTTGTGTTGTTGTTTAATTCTAATTTGAAAGCATGGTGGTCTGATAAGATGCATGGAGTTATTCCAATTTTTTTGTACTCCTGAGGATTGATATGTTGCCAAATATGTGGTCGATTTTTGAGAAGGTTCCATGTGGTGGTGAGAAGAATGTATATACTTTTTTATGTGGATGAAATGTTCTATAGATGTCTGTTAATTCCAGTTGGGTCATTACTTCTATTAGACCCTTTACTTCTTTGTTGAGTTTCTGTCTGGTATTTCCTGTCTAGTGGTGAGAGTGGTGTGTTGAAATATCCCACTATAAGTGTGTGGAGCTTTATATGTGATTTACATTTTAATAATGTTTCTTTTACGAATGTGTATGCCTTTATATTTGAGGCATAGATGTTCAGGATACACACTTCATCTTGTTGGATTTCAACTGTGTTGAGTATGTAATTACCTCCTTCATCTATTTCATTGATTTTTTTAAAGTTTAGTTTCTTAGATATTTGGATTGCTACCCTTGCTTGTTTCTTGGGTCCATTTGATTGAAAATTTTTTCCCAACCTTTACCTCTCAGGTAATGTCTGTATTTGAGGGTGAGGTGTGTTTCTTGTATGCAGCAGAAGGAAGGGTTCTGTCTTCGAATCCATTCTGCTAGCCTGTGTCTTTTTATGAGTTAGTTAAGGCCATTAATATTGAGGGATATTCATGACCATTGATTGCTCATTCTTCTTCGATTTGCAATGGTTGTTGTTGGTGGAATTATGTGTGGAATTTCACCCCTTTGTTGTTTTGCTGTTGGTAGAGAGGGATTCTCTAATGCCTATGTTTTTCTGGTTGTAGTTAACTTCCTTGGGTTGGAGTTTTCCTTCCAAAACATTCTGTAGGGCTGGGTTAGCAGATACATATTGCTTGAATCTAGTTTTGTCATAGACTATCTTGTTTTCTCCATCTATAGTGATTGAGAGCTTTGCCGGGTATAGTAGTCTGGGCTGGTATCCATGGTCTCTTAGTGTTGGTAGAATATTTATCCAGGACCTTCTGACTTTCAGAGTTTCCATGGAGAAATCAGGTGTAATTCTGATAGGTCTGCCTTTATATGTTATTTGACCTTTTTCCTTAGCTGCTCTTAATATTGTTTCCTTATTCTGTATATTTGGGGTCTTGATTATTATGTGGCGAGGGGACTTTTTTGTGGTCCACTCTATTTGGTGTTCTGTAAGCTTCTTGTATCTTGGCATGTCTTTCTTAAGGTTGGGAGTTTTCTTCTATGACTTTGATGAATATATTTTCTGCCCCTTTGAGGTGTTTTTTTCTCCTTCTTCTATACCTATTTTTTGTTTGTTTTTTTTAGAGACAGGGTTTCTCTGTATTGTTTTGGAGGCTATCAGTCCATCCTGGCCTCGAATTCACAGCGATCCGCCTGCCTCTGCCTCCGGAGTGCTGGGATTAAAGGCGTGTGCCACCACTGCCGGGCTCCTTCTCTACCTATTATTCTCAGGTTTGGTTTTTATGGTGTCCCATATTTCCTGGATGTTTTGTGTTAAGGATTTGCTGGACTTAAGGGTTTTTTTGGTTGATAAATCCATTTCTCCTAGTGTATCTTCAACACTTGAGATTCTCTCTTCCATCTCTTGTATTCTGTTGGTAATGCTTATATCGGTAGTACCTGACCATTTGCCCTGCTTTTCTATTTGCTGCCTTTCTTCATATTGTGCTTTTTTATTGTCTCTATTTAAGTTTTCAAGTCTTACAGTGTTTGTATTGTTTCTTGGAATTTTGGGTTTATCTTTTCGTCCATCTGTTCCCTTTTATGAATTTTTTGGTTTGTTCTTTCTTCCATTTCTTGCATTTTTTTGTTTGCTTTTTCTTCCATTTCTTGTATTTTTGCCATGTTTCTTCTTCCATTTCCTGCCTTTTTTGGTTTGTTTCTTCTTCCATTTCTTGCATTTTTTGTTTTTTTTCTTCCATTTCTTGCATTTTTTGTTGTTTTTTTCTTGCATTTCTTGCATTTTTGTATTGTTTTTTCTTCCATTTCTTTGAGGGATTTTCCTATACCCTCTTTAGGGCCTCTATCATTTTCATAGAAGTGGTTTTAAGGTCATTCTCTTCTGCTTCGTTTGCATTGGAATGATGGAGTCTTGCTGGTGTGGAGTCTCTAGAATCTGGTGGTGTCATATTTTTTTCTGTTAAAGAGTGTGTTTTTGTATTGTCTCTTTCCCATCTCTTCTTCTAGTGGTTGCAGAAAGAGCCCCCTTACTGGTCTCATGGTTAGGGGACCAGAGATCCCTTTTGGTGGGTG